>NC_084622.1:18628875-18643875 GCF_033978795.1 Nerophis ophidion
TAGTTTATATATCAATGATGAAATATTAACATTGCAACACATGCCAATATGGCCGCTTTAGTTTACTTAATTGCAATTTAAAATTTCGCACGGAAGTATCATGCTAAAACATCGCGGTATGATGACGCGTGCGCGGATATTTTGTTCCAGCATGAAAAAATTAAATCTCAGCCTGGCCCCACCGGCTGCCTTCGCCTTGTCGAGAAACATGGCTTCCCTCGGAGACACTGGCGGTCACCACACTGGTGGCCACACCCCTCCGGCTTTTTTTTCCCCCTGCTGTGCCAAACTCCGTAGACAAAAGTGCCAGGTTTACGGCGCTTTCTTGCCGCACACAATTGCTATTGGATTGGACCACACACACAAAGTACAGTGTATTATGCAGCGATCATTTTGAAAGATCGTGTTTCGAAGGGGGTCCCTTGCGAAGGGCAGAGATGGGCATCGCCACCACCCGTCGACTGGTGCTGACGAAAGATGCGGGGCCGACCTTCAGGTTGTACCGGTACGACTATATAATCTCACTAAAACACTAGTAACACAATAAGCAGATAAGGGATTTTCCAGAATTATCCTTGTAAATGTATCTAATAACATCTGAATCGCTCCCACTGCCCTCTTTTTATTTTTTTTTGCTCTAGTCCTTCACTCTCACTTTCCTCATCCACGAATCTTTCATCCTCGCTCAAATTAATGGGGAAATCGTCTCTTTCTCGGTCCGAATCGCTCTCGCTGCTGGTGGCCATGATTGTAAACAATATTCAGATGTGAGGAGCTCCACAACCCGAGACGTCACACGCACATCGTCTGCTTCTTCCAGTACAGGCAAGGCTTTTTTATTAGCGACCAAAAGTTGCCAACTTTATCGTGGATGTTCTCTATTAAATCCTTTCAGCAGAAATATGGCAATATCGCGAAATGATCAAGTATGACACATAGAATGGACCTGCTATCCCTGTTTGAATAAAAAAAATCTAATTTCAGTAGGCCTTTAAATATTGTTGCTAATCCGTACTGATGGAATAGTTGGACACAGTAGTTTGATAACAAGAGGAAAGGTACTAACTAAACCCTGGGCTTTGCCTTCCAGGCCTTGTCTCTGATGGTCCTTCCCTTCATCCCCGCGTCCAACCTCTTCTTCCCCGTGGGATTCGTGGTGGCAGAGAGAGTTCTTTACGTTCCCAGCATGGGCTTCTGCGTGCTGGTGGCTCACGGATTCAAGATGGCCTCACACACGGGGTGAACCACGTTCATTGCAGGCCTCCTCAACACATGCTGAACTCTCCTTTTCTTTTCAAAGGTTCCTGAAGAAGATTTCCTGCTTGATGATTGGACTCCTGCTCACCACGCACGCAGTCAAGACTTTCAACAGGAATTGGGACTGGGAGTCGGAATACACTTTGTTCACGTCGGCTCTGAAGGTACCGTGCCAGTAGGACTACCAGGTGGCCAGGACTGAAGTCCCAGTGTCGTCCCGCAGGTCAACAAGAACAACGCCAAGCTGTGGAATAATGTCGGCCATGCACTGGAGAACCAAAACAATTACGCCACAGCACTGCGCTATTTTCTGCAGGCCACCTTTGTGCAGCCAGGTCAGAAAACCCACACTCTGTCTTTTATTTTGAAATCTGAAACCAAATGATCTCGTCATTTTATTTCGAAGTTAGAAACCCAATGCCCTCATTCTTTTATTCTAAGGTTAGAAACCCAATGCTCGCATCATTTTATTTTGAAGTTAGAAACCCAACGCGCTCATCATCTTATTTTGAAGTTAGAAACCCAATGCCCTCATTCTTTTATTTTAAGGTTAGAAACCCAATGCTCGCATCATTTTATTTTGAAGTTAGAAACCCAACGCTCTCATCATCTTATTTTGAAGTTAGAAACCCAGCACTCTATTTTATTTTATAGTTAGAGAACCAACACTCTCATTCTTTTATTTTGAATATTAGAAACCCAATGCTCTCATACTTTTATTTTGAAGTTAGAAACCCAACGCTCTCGTCATTTTATTTTGAAGTTCGAAACCCAATGCTCTCATTCTTTTATTTTGAAGTTTGAAACCCAACGCTCTCATCGTTTTATTTTGAATTTAGAAACCCAATGCTCTCATCGTTGTATTTTGAAGTTAGAAACCTCACGCTCTTGTTCTTTTATTTTGAAGTTCGAAACCCAATTGCTATTGTCATTTTATTTTATAGTTAAAAACCCAATTGCTCTTGTCATTTTATTGTATAGTTACAAACCCAATGCTCTCATCATTTTATTTTGAAGTTAGAAATCCAATGCTCTCATTCTTTTATTTTGAAGTTCGAAACCCAACGCTCTCATTGTCTTATTTTAAGGTTAGAAACCCAACGCTCTCATTTTATTTTGAAGTTAGAAACCCAATGGTCTCATTCATTTATTTTAAGGTTAAAAACCCAATGCTCACATCATTTTATTTTAAAGTTTGAAACCCAACGCTTTCATCATCTTATTTTGAAGTTATAAACCCAGCACTCTCGTCATTTTATTTTATAGTTTTATTTTAAGGTTAGAAACCCAACGCTCTCATTTTATTTTGAAGTTTGAAACCCAACGCTCTCATTATTTTATTTTGAAGTTTGAAACCCAACGCTCTCATTCTTTTATTTTGAAGTTTGAAACCCAACGCTCTCATTCTTTTATTTTGAAGTTGGAAACACAATGCTTTCATTTTATTTTGAATTTAAAAACCCCAATGCTCTCATCGTTTTATTTTGAAGTTAGAAACCTCACGCTCTCGTTCTTTTATTTTGAAGTTCGAAACCCAATTGCTATTGTCATTTTATTTTATAGTTAGAAACCCAATTGCTCTTGTCATTTTATTTTATAGTTACAAACCCAATGCTCTCATCATTTTATTTTGAAGTTAGAAATCCAATGCTCTCATTCTTTTATTTTGAAGTTCGAAACCCAACGCTCTTATTGTCTTATTTTAAGGTTAGAAACCCAACGCTGTCATTTTATTTTGAAGTTAGAAACCCAATGGTCTCATTCTTTTATTTTAAGGTTAAAAACCCAATGCTCACATCATTTTATTTTAAAGTTTGAAACCCAACGCTTTCATCATCTTATTTTGAAGTTAGAAACCCAGCACTCTCGTCATTTTATTTTATAGTTTTATTTTAAGGTTAGAAACCCAACGCTCTCATTTTATTTTGAAGTTTGAAACCCAACGCTCTCATTATTTTATTTTGAAGTTTGAAACCCAACACTCTCATTCTTTTATTTTGACGTTAGAAACACAATGCTTTCATTTTATTTTGAAGTTTGAAACCCAATGCTCTCATTGTTTTATTTTGAAGTTAGAAACCCAACGCTCTCATTCTTTTATTTTGAAGTTAGAAACCCAACGCTCCCATTCTTTTATTTTGAAGTTAGAAACCCAACGCTCCCATTCTTTTATTTTGAAGTTAGAAACCCAACGCTCTCATTTTATTTTGTAGTTAGAAACCCAACGCTCTCATCATTTTAATCCATGATTATTAGGTCTCAAAGTCTGACATGAACAAGAATAAAAGGATGAAGAATAACCTGAGCAGTAAAGGAGGCATAAACATCATGTTTCTCACTCTTTTTAATGATTTGTTGATCCACTTTCTTTTGGCTGAACACCGAAGCAAATCTTTCCTGAAGGTCGTGTGAGAAACGAAGCTTAGATGAGTGTCGTGTGTAACAAAATACTTTCATGTGGATTCATCAGGTCTCACGACTTATCCTTCTATCTTCTGTCCCATCTCTGGCCAGATGATATCGGTGCGCACATGAACGTGGGGAGAACCTACAAGAACCTGAACAAGTCCAGAGAGGCAGAAGATGCCTACTTGGTTGCCAAGTCCCTCATGCCGCAGGTAAGCCAGTGAGTCACGCAGCCTTCCAGATAGACACGCCCGTGCCTGTCGGATCAAGTGGCAGCCGGATCACCCTCCGGGTCTTGTCTCCCACACCCGGCAGGTCATTCCTGGCAAGAAGTACGCCACACGCGTGGCCCCCAACCACCTCAACGTGTACATCAACTTGGCCAACCTGATCCGCGCCAACCAGTCTCGGCTGGAAGAGGCCGACCAACTGTACCGCCAAGCCATCAGCATGAGGCCCGACTTCAAGCAGGCGTACATCAGCAGGCAAGCGCACGCTTTCATTGGCTGTTGCATGTGTGGCTTCTGTTCCACAAGGTGGATTACACCCGCCGTGGGAAGTGCAGGGCCGATACAAAAGTAAGGGAACAGGAAAACCACAGACGAACATGAACCAACACCAAGGACCATAAAAGTTTTGACTCAACCAGCTGCCACTTCAGCAGTGCCGTCTCTACGTACAGCTACAAAGTAAAGACACAATGACAAAACCAAAAACTGAGCAATAAATAATACATATTGCGATTCCATAGACCATCAACAAAACAAAAAACACAATTTCAACACCCACAAACGCTGAGTTGGCCTCTGCGGTGCTCTACGGCAGTGTTTCTCAACCTTTGTTGAGCCAAGGCACATTTTTTGCGCTGAAAAAATGCTTACCGTATTTCCTTGAATTTCCACCGGGGCGCTAATTAATTTAAAACCTCTTCTCACTCCGGCGTTTACCAAAGGCATGATGTAAAGGCAAGCACGCGCTAATTATTTTAAAACCTTCTCACTTTGGCGCTTACCACAGGCATGCGGTAAATTTAGGCCTGCACTTAAAACTTTAAGTGTGATGTAAGGATACCATCATGGAAAGCACATTTAATAAGACAAAACGTTATTATGGTCTTACCTTTACTTATAAATGAAGTCTATGCGCAGCTCCTTCTGATCAAAAGCATCGATAACTTGTTTATAGAAGTCTTCCTTATCTTTCTTCAGATTTAAAAGTCTCTCTGTCTCGATGGAGATCTTCCTTTATTACCTCCTGCTTCGATTGAAAGTCCAGTTTAGAAAACTGTTTTATTTTAGATATGTAATCCTCCATGTTAAAAGTGCAAGCGAGAGGAAAAAATAAACGATCGCTGCTCACTCTTGCTGCTTGTTGTCACTTCTTCTGCAGCCAAGTAGTTTCAAGAAGGATCACTAGCGCCCTCTACCACAAGGAGGCGGGAGTCATTTAATGACTCATATTTGACACACGCAGCTACGGTATATTAATAAAACATAGCTGCTTACTGTTCTTTTTAGCATATTCAATAGCTTGGACCTTAAATCCTACTGAATAGCTCTTAATCTTCTTCCCTTCATGCGATTTCAAATGATTGAAATCAGCCTTCTCCATTTTGAAGATGATGACAGGTGAAGTGTCACTCATGACATGACGAGTTTGACCCGGCGGAAATTCTAGACATGCGCTAATAAAAATAATATTTTGTGAAACGAGTTTGACCCGGCAGTAATTCTAGGCAGGCGCATACTCAGTTGTCGTAATTGTTGGATATGACTTTAAAGCATAAGCAAGCATGCATGACTATAGCTCTTGTCTCAAAGTAGGTGTACTGTCACCACCTGTCACATCACACCCTGACTTATTTTCACTTTTTTTGCTGTTTTCCTGTGTGTGTAGTGTTTTACTTCTTTTGTTGTACTTCTATTTTGGTGACTTTTTTTTTGGTATTTTCCTGTCGCAGTTTCATGTCTTCAAATATTTCCCACATCTACTTTGTTTTAGCAATCAATACTATTTCAGTTCTTTTTATCCTTCTTTGTGGTGACATTGTTGATTGTCATGTCATGTTCGGATGTACATTGTCTTTGCTCCACAGTAAGTCTTTGCTGTCGTCCAGCATTCTTTTTTTGTTTACTTTGTAGCCAGTTCAGTTTTAGTTTTGTTCTGCATAGCCTTCCCTAAGCTTCAATGCCTTTTCTTAGGGGCACTCATTTTTTGTTAATTTTTGGTTTCAGAATTAGACACCTTTTTACCTGCACACTGCCTCCCGCTGTTGCCGACATCTACAAAGCAATTAGCTACCGGCTGCCACCTACTGATATGGAAGAGTATTACATGGTTACTCTGCCCAGCTCTAGACAGCACAGACACTCATTTGGAGACTATAATTACTGCTTTGCAAAAATGTTGTCTGTCTATCTGTGTTAGCCCTGCGATAAGGTGGCGACTTGTCCGGGGTGTACACCACCTTCTGCCCGAATGCAGCTGAGATAGGCTCCAGCCCCCCCCACAAACCCAAAAAGGACAAGCGGTAGAAAAATGGATGGATGGATGGATAGGTGAAATTACATAATTTCCCACGGCACACCAGACTGTATCTCCCCGCACACTAGTGTGCCGCGGCACAGTGGTTGAAAAACACTGCATTATGCTACTGTCATAGGCTGCCCACTAGCTCTTGACCAATGTCCAGTCAATGCATATGAGCGAGAATCTGTCTCGGGCAGTGGGCTGTCAAATGTACAGTATAGTATAGTGCCGCTAAACCCTGATACTAATGAATCATATTCGTTACTAAACCGCCTCTAGAAAAGTATCGTTCCCCGCCTATAGTAGTATTTGTTTACCTATTGTAACCATGCCATCAGTGTATGAATGGGTGAATGTGATGCATAATGTAAGGGTGAGGGTATCATTCCAGGTATAGTGAAGTGCTATATAAATAAGAATACCCCATTTACTAGACATTTTATTTTGTCATTACATCTTGTATGTAGCATTCCATACCTCACATGTATCATGTGATTTACAACGATACTAACACATTCTATATTTGATAACACACAAATATGTTACTGTCTTTAGATCAGAGATTCTTAAACTGGGTTCGATCAAACCCTAGGGGTTCGGCGGAGGTCAAGACACACCCGACTCATCGTGTAAATGTCAGGTTCTAACACTGATGACATCTATTAATCAGACAAAGAAGCAAGGAACCATGCAGAGACAGAGTTCAATTTAGCTGATGAGGAGAACGCATGGAGCTGAAGACTTAGTCTCTGTCTCGCCCTACGCTCTAAGGTTCAGCTCCCGCGTAACTCTATTCAGGAGTTCCATAGTCAACATCACTGAGGCTGCCTCTAAAAGGAGTGGTCACATATATTATGCAAAGCAGGTCCAGTACGCACAATCCAGGTATGTGACGGAATGCGCTGGGGGCCTTGTGATTTCCTTGTTTTGGCTTCGTCTGCATGGTGTCATCTTATCTTAGTTGAGGTCCTTGAAGTCCTTGGCTGTTAGCAGGCTAAAACAAATACAACATCTGCAGCGGAGGCCACCCCTCAGACAATAAGTTTTGTCCTTGCACGGATAAAAAAAATGCAGCTTGAGCACAATAGCTAATAACTATGGCAACGGACTTTAAGGATAGTAAAGTTGTGATAATGTATGTATAGGATTATTCAGTAAATTAAAACTTCTCCTGGTGGGGTTAGGTACCTCCAACAAGGTTAAGAACCACTGGTTTAGATCAAACATTTTCTCTTCTATAATCTATTGTTAACGTTTTGGACTTGAAGTGGAATCTGACGCCAACGCTGTAGATGGGGACTTTCTTGTTCTGACCCAGTGTCCAATCCAAAAGCAGAAAACATTTGCTTGTGATTTAGCAAGGACGTAAAGCTGCCTTGGGGCTTTACGTCCACGAGGCAGCATGAGCAAGTTGTAAAAGTCGAAGGCCATGTGATCCATCAGGGGGGAGCTGCTCCTGAAGATGAACAAGCTGACGGAGGCGAGGGACGCCTACCTGCGCGCTCTGGAGCTGGACGGCACCAACGCAGACCTGTGGTACAACCTGGCTATCGTCAACATCGAGATGAAGGAGCCCTCGGAGGCCCTGAAGAACTTCCAGCACGCCCTGCAGCTCAGCCCCAGACACAAGCTGGCGCTCTTCAACTCCGCCCTCCTCATGCAGGAGTCAGGTGAGCCAGCAGGAGGCGCTAGATAAACATCACATGTTTGTCAGGCGGGAGCAGAATGAGGTCTTCTTGTCGGGGCAATGCTCTCGCCTCGCTCCGTTAACAATATAAAGCATTTAAGCAACACTCTTTTGTCAACTGTGCTGCAACCTCTACACATTTTTCCTGGCCAGCGAGCTAAAGCAGGTGCAAGCAAATATGACCCAGAATTTGATGTGCTCTTAGGCAAACATCAGCAACAAAGAGCTGAGTCATTGAGACAAACACTTGCTCGTTTCCTTTTTTTTTTCATTAATGACTCGTCAATCACACCTGCTGCTCAGTCTGTCACTTCCAGACCGTATACCTGAATACATACCGTGCGTGTGTGCGTGCGTGTGTGCGTGTGTGCGCGTGTGTACGTGTGTGTGTGTGTGTGTGTGTGTGTGTGCGCGCGCACGCGCGCGACTACACCCTGTCCTCACAAGGACACTTAGCTAGTCAGTGCAAGTGTTCCAGAATGCACTAAGTGGCCCATTGTCAGCACACACTCCCTCCAAAGACACGCCACATGACAAATGAAGTTCAGGCAGAGGTCGCCCAGGTGCTCCTGAGAGGTGAAACAGCAACAAGCACTTCATAAACAACACCGTTATTATTATTATTATTAGGGTCCGCAGGCCCATTGCAAAGGAATCCAAAGGAGTCCTTTGCAATGGGCCAAGGACCCTATTGAAACTAACGTTTTATTATTCTTTCTTTCTTCCGCACCTTTGCGCTGTAATTTGACCCCCTTAACATGCTTCAAAACTCACCAAATTTGACACACACGTCGGTCTGGCATGCCTTCCCAACATATTAGGCAGCCAAACCAGAAAAATTAGAATTGCGCGCTAGCGCACCCTAGGAAGGAAAGAAAAACAGACTGCTTGTAACTTCCGTTAGGAACGTTGTAGAGACATGAAACAAAATCCTCTATGTAGGTCTGACTTAGACCTAGATTCCCCATTAGAAACTTCTATACCTAAAATCAACAGGAAGTTGGCAAAAACCCCTTCAAAACAAAATTTTTGCAAAAAAACGCATTTTTTGCCTCTTTCAGCTGTAATTTGACCCCCTAAAGATGCTTCAAAACTCACCAAACTTGGCACACACATCAGGACTGGCACAAATTGCGATCCAATGAAAAAAAAAAAAAAAAAAAAAATTCAAAATTTCGCTCTTGCGCAATTTTTGAATAAAACACGGAAAAAACTGCTTCTAGAAAGAAAACACAGACAAAACTGCTTGTAACTTCCGGTAGGAATGCCGGAAGGACATGAAACAAAAACTTCTATGTAGGTCTCACTTAGACCTACATTTTAATAATTGACATCCTTCAGCAAAAATCAACAGGAAGTTAAAAATTACCCCTTCAAAATAAAAGTTTTGTAAACACCCGTCACCTTTTTTCAAAAGTTATGTCCTCTGAGCGCATTTGTCGTTTCGGCTTCAAACACGCACAGTAGAGAGATTGAACCCTTGTGATTAAAAGTATAGAACAGAGTTTTGATTACTGCTCCGGTTTTGATTTTACGCGCCTTCAAAGAACCCCTGTGCAAAGTTACCTAAAAAATGTCATTTTTGCCTCTTTGAGCTGTAATTTGACCCCTTTAAAATGCTTCAAAGTGCAAGTTAAAGCTCTACTATACAAAGCGAAAGCCATTTATCAACAACATCCAGAAACGCCGATCTGTAATTTGACCCCCTTACCATGCTTTAAAACTCACCAAATTTTACACACACATCAGGACTGGCGAAAATTGCCATCTAATAAAAAACCATACCCTAAAAATTTAAATTGCGCTCTAGCGCGCCCTAGGAAAAAACCCAGACAAAACTGCATGCAACTTCTGTTAGAAATGTCGTAGAGACATGAAATAAAAACCTCTATGTTGGTCTGACTTAGACCAGGACTTGGCAGCGGCCAAAGGCGGACCCGACCAACGCTGCTTGCAGCTTTAATTATTATTGTTATTCATCATGTGTCGGTACTTCCTGTTTAGGCGAACATGACCTCATGTGTCGGTACTTCCTATTCAGGCGAGCCCAAGTTCTGGGCGGAGGCCAAGCGTCGGTTCCTGACCTACGTGGAGGAAGAGCCTGAGGACGCCAATGGCTACTTCAACCTGGGCATGTTGGCCATGGACTCCAAGGAGGACTCTGTGGCGGAGCGCTGGATGCTGAAGGCGGTCTCCCTGCAGCCCGGCTTCCGCTCGGCCCTCTTCAACCTGGCCCTGCTCTACTCTCAGTCGGAGCGCCAGCCGGACGCGCTGCCCGTGCTGGACGAGCTGCTGAGTCATCACCCCGAGCACGTCAAGGGTCTGATCCTGAAGGGCGACATCCTGATGAACCACAAGAAGGACACGCGCGGCGCCAAGACCTGCTTCCAGCGCATCCTGACCATGGACCCGGGCAACGTGCAGGCCAAACACAACCTGTGCGTGGTCTACTTCGAGGAGCGAGACCTGCCCGCAGCAGAGCGCTGCCTGGAGGAGACGCTGGCCCTGGCACCCCACGAGGACTACGTCCGCCGCCACCTCGCTATCGTCAGGGGCAAAATGGCGGCCATGAGCGCCGCCGGACATCCGCCGACTGCCCAGGAGAAACCCTCGCCGGCGGAGGAAGGGGTGCGGCAGGAAAGTCCAAACCAGAAGAATGTGAGGAAATCCTCGCCAGGAAGCCAGGAGGACGTAGACCAATCAGAGCCTGACCAACGGACTAAAATCCAGACCAGCGATATCGAACAGAAGCGAGCAGCCGCCTTGAAGAGGCTGGAAGACATCGAGCGCATTTTGACCAGCGACTGATGTGGGTCTTGTCTTCAAGGTCACGCGTGGGTCTTGTCTTCAAGGTCACGCGTGGGTCTTGTCTTCAAGGTCACGCGTGGTTCTTGTCTTCAAGTTTTAACACTTATTTTTCTTTTAGACTAACCTAGCTCAGACACAATCACGCTTACCACCACACACACACACACACACACACACACACACACACACACACACACTTTCTGCACGCTCAAACACATGCACACAATTTCTGCTCCCATTCACACACACACACACACTCACGTTCTGCACACACACTTTCTGCACATTTAAACACACAATTTCTGACAGCATACACACATTTACACACTTTCTGTACACAATCCCTCTCTGCTCACACACATTCTGCACACACACACTTTCTTCTGCACGCTCAAACACACACACGCAATTTCTGCTTCCATACACACACACGCACACACACACACACAATGTTCTGCTCACACACACACATATACACACTTTCTGTACACAGTCCCTCTGTGCTCACATACTCACACACATTCTGCATACTCAAACACACACACACACACAATTTCTGCTCCCATACCCACACACATACGTTCTGCATGTACACACACGCATACACACACTTTCTGTACACAATCCCTTTCTGCTCGTACAGTCACATGCACGCTCAAACACACACACACACACACATTCTGCTCGCATACACACTTAGTGTACACAATCCCTTTCTACTCACACACTTTCTGCTTGCATACACACTTAGTGTACACAATCCCTTTGTGCTCACACACTTTCGGCACACACGCACTTTCTGCATGCTCAAACACACACAATTTCTGCACACACACACTCACACACACATTGTTGCATACACAGACGCTCACACACACACACACACACATACACGTATACACACTTTCTGTACACTATCACTTTCTGTTCACACACACTTTCTGCTCACACAAACACTTTCTGTACACAAACACTACTTGCCTACACACCACTTTCTGCTCGTACACACACACACACACTTTCTGCTCACGCGCACACACACACTTCCTGCTCACATGCACAAATACAGTAATACACACACACTTGAGCGCCCACACACACACTTCCTGCTCACGTGCACACATGCACACACACACACTAACTTTATGCTCACACAAACACTGCTCGCAAACACACACACACACACGCACGCTTCAGCGCCAACACACACACACTCCTACACACACTTTCTGCTCACACATATACAAACACTGCATAACACACACACACACACACCTACACACACGCTCACACACACACACACACTCACGTTACGCTCACACACACACGCACTTTCTGCTGGCATACACACACACACACACGCATTTTCTGCTCACACAAACACTTTCTGTACACAAACACTACTTGCCTACACACCACTTTCTGCTCGCACACACACCTACACACACTTCCTACTCAGGTGCACAAATAAACACACGCCTACACTTACACACACGCCTACACACACTTTCTGCTCACACAAACACTTTCTGTACACAAACACTGCTTGCAAACACACACACACCTACACACTTCTGCTCACACATACACTTTCTGTACACACACACACACACACACCTGCTCGCACACACACCTACACACTCTTGAGCGCAAACACACACACACACACACACACACACACACTGGACAATGCAAGGAAAGCGCAAAGATGAAGATTTGTCCAAAAGAACACAACATGGTGGACTTATCACAATTGATCTCCTGTGGCACTTCCTGTCCGTGCGCGAGCTACTTCCTGTGCAGCCACGTGACGTCGTTGTGATCTGATTGTTTTCCTGGCGCTCGCCCTGTCATGGCGCCCAGCAGTCCCCGCCCACACAGGAAGGCAAGGTTAAAGACATAATACTCTACATTGTACATCATCAACATTTCTTCTTATTTATTTGTCCACAACTCTTCACTTCTGCAGTTTTGATACCAGCGGACAGCGGACACCACAGTAGCGGAGCATGCACACCACAATAAAGGCCACAGCTCAGCTTTTCTTCTTCTTCTTCATGTTGTTGTTGGCACAGAGGAGCAGCTTGTGAGGAGAGTAGGACGTAACAGGAAGGAACCCACGGTACTAGTTGTTAAAATACCAGCTAGCTCAGCTAATTAGGCTTAAAATTACGAGCAAATATTTGAGATGGGAGCCTTTTGACCCCAGTCAACCCGGAACATTCCAACAAAACATACTTGCTGACATGAGCTTAGAGTTAACAGTAGCTTATAACTAATGTTAGTATATATGTGTATATGTAATTATATATATGTATATATAATTATATATACAAATATATATACACACATATACCTATATATACATATATTGATATTTGTGTATACATATTTACATATATACATATACACACATGTATAAATATATACATATATTGATATGTGTCTATATACATATACCGTATTTCCTTGAATACCCGCCGGGGCGCTAATTAATTTAAAACCTCTTCTCACTCCTGTGCTTATTCAAGGCATGCAGTAAAAGTAGGGGTGTAACGGTATGTGTATTTGTATTGAACTGTTTTGGTACGGGGTTTTGGTTCAGCACGCGGGCGTACCGAACGAGTTTGGAAGCAGAAGTCTTCACAAGCTGCTCTGCTTTCTGCCTCGGTCTGAGCAGTGAGCACCCAGCATTGTCCCGCCCACACAACCATCTGATTGGTTACATACAAAGCCAATCAGCAGTGCGTATTCAGAGCGATGTAACAGCCCAATCAGCAGTCCGTATTCAGACTTCAGAGCGATGTAGTCAATGCTTCAGCATCGAGCAGAGATATTTGCTTAGCAGGGGAGCAGCGGACTCTCCCTAAATTATAAAAAACACTTCCCAGTCACAACTACTACTAACGTCACTATGAGCCTGTTGACCTTCTAGAAACTTAAACTGCAGCTCAGCTCGCTCACAGTATAGACTTGAGGTGAAGGCTAATTAGCTTTTAGCGTAACATCAGCTCATTTTGCTGTGTGTGTGTGTGTGTGTGTTAGGGGCAGCAAAGCCCTGTCTGTTATTTCATTGAACTCCATGGTGTTCAAGGATGAATAGTCTCTCCTATTGAAATTGTACTATTTTTCAGCAATAGTTACATTAATTATTAGTAATGTAACAGCCTAGTTTTGAATGGCAGGGTCCCTGCTATCACATGTTGATAAAAATACAACATTTACATAATAAAAGTCAACTACAAGTTTCCCAAATACTGTAATAAATTAAGCATGATGAGTTGACGTTAAACAGTTTCAATGGAAACTGTTTAATGTTGCACTTTTTATATGTAAAAGAAAGGTTTTTTCATTTTATTTAATCAAAGCAACAATTTGTGGAAGTTTAATGTGCATTAAACTGGGCAGAATTATTATAGTTTTCCCAATGTTAAAAAGATAAAGCCATTGTTTACAATTTTGGTAAATAAATAACCCAAAAATTTATGTTTTTTGTTTTCTTACTGTACCGAAAATCAACCGAACTGAGACTTCTAAACCGAGGTACGTACCGAACCAAAATTTCCAAATTTTTGTGTACCGTTACACCCCTTGGTAAAAGTAAATGATAAATGGGTTGTACTTGTATAGCGCTTTTCTACCTTCAAAGTACTCAAAGCGCTTTGACACTACTTCCACATTTACCCATTCACACACACATTCACACACTGATGGAGGGAGCGGCCATGCAAGGCGCCAACCAGCACCCATCAGGAGCAAGGGTGAAGTGTCTTGCTCAGGACACAACGGACGTGACGAGGTTGGTTCGAGGTGGGATTTGAACCAGTGACCCTCGGGTTGCGCACGGCCACTCTCCCCACTGCGCCACGCCGTGTAAAGTAAGCAGGCGTTAATAAGTTTAAAACCTCTTCTCACCCCTGTGCTTACCAATGGCATGCAGTAATAAATTGAGTGTGATTAAAAAAAGAAAAAAAAAATTATGAAAATTTCTTCTGCGGCCGCGGCCCGGTGTTTGGGGACCATTTCTCTACAACATGTCATGGCACCCATCTTTACACCACGCTATCTGCGTGTTGGCCGTACACATGCATTTTACTGCTTCTCATACGAGATTACAATGCATACTTGGTCAACAGTCATACCTTTTACACTGATGGTTGTGATATAAACAACTTTACCACTCTTCCTAATATGTGCCACACTCTGTGAACCCACACCAAACACATTTCTGGAGAACATCGGCTCTGTAACACATATATATTATATATTATACACGCGCTCCAAACCCCGACCACCTCAACCGACGCGGGGGG
>NC_084622.1:18651375-18826375 GCF_033978795.1 Nerophis ophidion
CACACTGAAATTTATAACCGCAGGCCTAAATTTACCGCATGCATTTGGTAAGTGAGAAGAGGTTTTAAAATAATTAGCGCCCCGACGGCAATTTAAGAAAATCCGGTAATTGTGAACAGTGTTGGGACTAACTGTAATGCCGTTATTTTCGGCGACAACTAGTAGTCTAACACAGGCTTGGGCAATTACTTTTACTCAGGGGGCCAGATTTGGATAAAAAAAAGTGTGTCTGGGGGCCGCTAAATCTATTTTTAGGAACACTAATACAAAACTCACAATAATGAGTGAAAGCTAAAAACGTTATGACAGAGCGCCTTAAAAAAACGGAATGGAATTTGACTTTTTTTTTTTTTTACTGAATGACACGCCCAGAATGTACAGGAAAATAAAGAATGTGGGATTTACAATTTTAACTATGCAGGATAAAACCCTGAATATTGACAAGATATTTTACAATCAACCGAAACACAACCAAAATGCAACAAACATTATATTATATATTAATTATTAATGCCAAGGGTAAAAAACCCACCTACAATCCAAGATATCTCATAGTGACCAAAGTAACTCATTAGATGACCATAGTAACTCATTAATTGACCATAGTAACTCATTAGATGACCATAGTAACTCATTAGATGACCATAGTAACTCATTAGATGACCATAGTAACTCATTCGATGACCATAGTAACTCATTCGATGACCATCGTAACTCATTAAATGACCATAGTAACTCATTCGATGACAATAGTAACTCATTCGATGACCATAGTAACTCATTAGATGACAATAGTAACTCATTAGATGACAATAGTAACTCATTAGATGACAATAGTAACTCATTATTTGACCATAGTAACTCATTAGATGACCATAGTAACTCATTAGATGACCAAAGTAACTCATTAGATGACCAAAGTAACTCATTAGATGATCATAGTAACTCATTAGATGACCATAGTAACTCATTAGATGACCACAGTAACTCATTAGATGACCAAAGTAACTCATTAGATTATCATAGTAACTCATTAGATGACCAAAGTAACTCATTAGATGATCATAGTAATTCATTAGATGACCATAGTAACTCATTAGATGACCACAGTAACTCATTAGATGACCAAAGTAACTCATTAGATGATCATAGTAACTCATTAGATGACCAAAGTAACTCATTAAATGATCATAGTAACTCATTAGATGACCAAAGTAACTCATTAGATGATCATAGTAACTCATTAGATGACCAAAGTAACTCATTAGATGACCATAGTAACTCATTAGATGACCAAAGTAACTCATTAGATGATCATAGTAACTCATTAGATGACCAAAGTAACTCAGATGATCATAGTAACTCATTAGATGACCAAAGTAACTCATTAGATGATCATAGTAACTCATTAGATGACCAAAGTAACTCATTAGATGATCATAGTAACTCATTAGCTAAATAAATGATAAATGGGTTGTACTTGTATAGCACTTTTCTACCTTCAAGGTACTCAAAGCGCTTTGACACTACTTCCACATTTACCCATTCACACACAGATGGAGGGAGCTGCCATGCAAGGCGCCAACCAGCACCCATCAGGACCAAAGTAACTCATTAGATGATCATAGTAACTCATTATATGACCAAAGTAACTCATTAGATGACCAAAGTAACTCATTAGATGATCATAGTAACTCATTAGATGACCATAGTAATTCATTAGATGACCACAGTAACTAGTAAATGATGCAGATTCCAGGCATGTAAAGACTTAGTATAGTTGAAGACTTACAGTCATTAGAAAAGATGAGTGCACTTCATAATGGCAGCTACTCCATCCATCCATCCATTTTCTACCGCTTATTCCTTTTTGGGGTCGCGGGGGGCGCTGGCGCCTATCTCAGCTACAATCGGGCGGAAGGCGGTTTACACCCTGAACAAGTCGCCACCTCATCGCAGGGCCAATGGCAGCTACTCTTCACATCTTTAACATCCATCTATTTTCTAACGCTTATTCCCTTTCAGGTCGCGGTGGGAGCTGGTGCCTATCTCAGCTACTATCCGGCAGAAGGCGGAGTACACCCTGGACAATCCTCTGTCAGGAAGGTGGTCTATGGTCCATCCTCTGTCAGGAAGGTGGTCTATGGTCTATCCTCTGTCAGGAAGGTGGTCTATGGTCTATCCTCGGTCAGGAAGGTGGTCTATGGTCTATCCTTTGTCAGGAAGGCGGTCTATGGTCTATCCTCTGTCAGGAAGGTGGTCTATGGTCTATCCTCGGTCAGGAAGGTGGTCTATGGTCTGTCCTTTGTCAGGAAGGCGGTCTATGGTCTATCATCTGTCAAGAAGGCAGTCTATGGTCTATCATCTGTCAAGAAGGTGGTCTATGGTCTATCATCTGTCAGGAAGGTGGGCTATGGTCTATCCTCTGTCAGGAAGGTGGTCTATGGTCTATCCTCGGTCAGGAAGGTGGTCTATGGTCTATCCTTTGTCAGTTAATCACGTGGTGATTGTTAAGTAGCAAAAGTCAACTATGTGAACCATTTAAGTCCTAAAGACCACATCCCTAAAATAGGCCCCTGAGGTAAATCCTTCAAAGCGGGTCCTTGTGGGCGGAGCCAAGGTCTGTCAGAGAAGTGATCTCTCCAGTTTGTCAGTCTTCATCCCCTCAGGGGAGACCATCTCAGTCCTGACTGCTCACAGGTGTTCCAAGGTCTCTGCTCTGTGATTGGCAGCTCAGGTGCTGTTTACACCATTTACAACTCCCAGGTGGTCTGGACAACAGTCCTAGTCTTGCTTAAATTGCCGCCGGGGCGCTAATTAATTTAAAAGGCATGCAGTAAAAATTTGAGTGTGATGTACGCTTGGACCTTAAATCCTACTGAATAGCTCTTAATCTTCTTTCCTTTATGCAATTTCAAATTACTGGTATTGAAATCAGCCTCCTCCTTTTTGAAAATGATGACAGGTGAAGTGTCACTCGTGATGTGACGAGTTTGACCCGGTGGAAATACTAAGCATGTGCTAATTGTTTTGGGAAGAGAGTTTGACCCGGCACAATTTCAAGGCAGGCGCATACTATATACCCGGCGGCAATTCAAGGAAATACGGTATATTATATTAAAAAATCTTTATTTTAATGCTGTTTATTATATTAGTGATGAATATTATAGTAAAAAATGTTTGTTTTAAAGCTGTATGTTATATTAATGAAGTATATTATATTAAAACATTTGTATTTTAATGCTGTATATTATATTGATGATGTATATTATAGTAAAAAATGTGTATTTTAATGCTGTATATTATATTAGTGATGTATATTCATAGTTGATGCAGAGCAGTGTAAGAAAGAGGAATGATGTCCAATTTGAAAAACAAAGTCATGATTTGAAAGGCCTTGCCCCCGCGACCCGACCTCGGATAAGCGGAAGATGATGGATGGATGGATGGATGGATTTGAAAGGCGGCAACAATTTCAGGAATGTGGGGTGGAAGATCATTTAAGATAAGATAAGCTGAGTTCAGATAAAATGGTTTCTCATTTGTGGTCTTCACATTTACACTGGATGTCAAACAAACAATGGATGTTGATTATAAACAATGAGTGTTTGATATTAATCATGGATGTTGATTATAAACTATGACTGTTTAATATTAATCATGGATGTTGATGATAAACAATGACTGATATTAATCATGGATGTTGATGATAAACAATGACTGATATTAATCATGGATGTTGATAATAAACTCCATCCATCCATCCATCCATCTTCTTCCGCTTATCGGGTCGCGGGGGCAGCAGCCTAAGCAGGGAAGCCCAGACTTCCCTCTCCCCAGCCACTTCGTCTAGCTCTTCCCGGGGGATCCCGAGGCGTTCCCAGGCCAGACGGGAGACATAGTCTTCCCAACGTGTCCTGGGTCTTCCCCGTGGCCTCCTACCGGTTGGACGTGCCCTAAACACCTCCCTCGGGAGGCGTTCGGGTGGCATCCTGACCAGATGCCCGAACCACCTCATCTGGCACCTCTCGATGTGGAGGAGCAGCGGCTTTACTTTGAGTTCCTCCCGGATGGCAGAGCTTCTCACCCTATCTCTAAGGGAGAGTCCCGCCACACGGCGGAGGAAACTCATTTCGGCCGCTTGTACCCGTGATCTTACCCTTTCGGTCATGACCCAAAGCTCATGACCATAGGTGAGGATGGGAACGTAGATCGACCGGTAAATTGAGAGCTTTGCCTTCCGGCTCAGCTCCTTCTTCACCACAACAGATCGGTATAACATCCGCATTACTGAAGACGCCGCACCGATCCGCCTGTCGATCTCACGATCCACTCTTCCCCCACTCGTGAACAAGACTCCTAGGTACTTGAACTCCTCCACTTGGGGCAGGGTCTCCTCCCCAACCGGGGGATGGCACTCCACCCTTTTCCGGGAGAGAACCATGGAATCGGATATGGAGGTGCTGATTCTCATTCCGGCCGCTTCACACTCGGCTGCGAACCGATCCAGTGAGAGCTGAAGATCCCAGCCAGATGAAGCCAACAGGACCACATCGTCTGCAAAAAGCAGAGACCACCAAACCGGAACCCCTCAGTGCCTTGACTGCGCCTAGAAATTCTGTCCATAAAAGTTATGAACAGAATCGGTGACAAAGGACAGCCTTGGCGGAGTCCAACCCTCACTGGAAACGTGTCCGACTTACTGCCAGCAATGCAGACCAAGCTCTGACACTGATCGTACAGGGATCGGACTGCCATAATAAGACAGTCCGATACCCCATACTCTCTGAGCACTCCCCACAGGACTTCCCGAGGGACACGGTCGAATGCCTTCTCCAAGTCCACAAAGCACATGTAGACTGGTTGGGCAAACTCCCATGCACCCTCAAGAACCCTGCCGAGAGTATAGAGCTGGTCCACAGTTCCACGACCAGGACGAAAACCACACTGTTCCTCCTGAATCCGAGGTTCGACTATCCAGCGTAGCCTCCTCTCCAGTACACCTGAATAAACCTTACCGGGAAGGCTGAGGAGTGTGATCCCACAATAGTTGGAACACACCCTCCGGTCCCCCTTCTTAAAGAGAGGAACCACCACCCCGGTCTGCCAATCCAGAGGTACCGCCCCCGATGTCCACACGATGCTGCAGAGTCTTGTCAACAAAGACAGCCCCACAGCATCCAGAGCCTTAAGGAACTCTGGGCGGATCTCATCCACCCCTGGGGCCTTGCCACCGAGGAGCTTTTTAACTACCTCAGCAACCTCAGCCCCAGAAATAGGAGAGTCCACCACAGATTCCCCAGGCACTGCTTCCTCATAGGAAGACGTGTTGGTGGGATTGAGGAGGTCTTCAAAGTATTCCTTCCACCTATCCACAACATCCGCAGTTGAGGTCAGCAGAACACCATCCACGGTGTTGACAGTGCACTGCTTCCCCTTCCTGAGGCGGCGGATGGTGGTCCAGAATCGCTTCGAAACCATCCGGAAGTCATTTTCCATGGCTTCCCCAAACTCTTCCCATGTCCGAGTTTTTGCCTCTGTGACCGCTGAAGCTGCACACCGCTTGGCCTGTCGGTACCTGTCCACTGCCTCTGGAGTCCTATGAGCCAAAAGAACCCGATAGGACTCCTTCTTCAGCTTGACGGCATCCCTCACCGCTGGTGTCCACTAGCGGGTTCTAGGATTACCGCCACGACAAGCACCAACTACCTTGCGGCCACAGCTCCGATCAGCCGCCTCGACAATAGAGGTGCGGAACATGGTCCACTCGGACTCTATGTCCAGCACCTCCCTCGTGACATGTTCAAAGTTCTTCCGGAGGTGGGAATTGAAACTTTCTCTGACAGGAGACTCTGCCAGACGTTCCCAGCAAACCCTCACAATGCGTTTGGGCCTGCCAGGTCTGTCCGGCATCCTCCCCCACCATCGCAGCCAACTCACCACCAGGTGGTGATCGGTAGAAAGCTCCGCCCCTCTCTTTACTCGAGTGTCCAAAACATGAGGCCGCAAATCCGATGACACAACTACAAAGTCGATCATGGAACTGCGGCCTAGGGTGTCCTGGTGCTAAGTGCACATATGGACACCCTTGTGTTTGAACATGGTGTTTGTTATGGACAAACTGTGACGAGCACAGAAGTCCAATAACAAAACACCACTCGGGTTCAGATCCGGGCGACCATTCTTCCCAATCACGCCTCTCCAGGTTTCACTGTCGTTGCCAACATGAGCGTTGAAGTCCCCCAGCAGAACAAGGGAATCACTATGACTGTTTAATATTAATCATGGATGTTGATTATAAACAGTTACTGTTTGATATTAATCATGGATGTTGATTATAAACAATGACTGTTTGATATTAATCATGGATGTTGATGATAAACAATGGATGTTGATTATTGACAATAGATGATTGTAACGCTAGCATGGGCTAGTCGGGTTAAGAATGTAACTTGTGTGACAGAAGATGGTTCATTTAGGAGCCTGTGGTGTGAAAGATGACGACAAGTAGTTATCTCGGTTTTGAATGCATTAAATGTATTGATACAAGAACATAAATACCACAGATAACACAATATAAAATAAAATATACACAAAACAGAAATACGAGATACAATCCTGCTTCCTTCTCGGAACCAGTCCACAGTTCAGTTCAAATGCAACAACTTTTGCGTCAGTCCAAAAGTTCAGTTCAAAAAAACAAAAGTAATCCAAATGGTTCACAGCAGAGGAGAAAAAAAATGCTTGTTGCATAGTTGTTTAGCTCGCCATTTTGTTGAGTTGAGTGTAAAAGTGGATGGGGAGCTCAGGTTGTTTGGGGCACCGGGTATTCCTTCCCGGAAAAAAAACCTGACCTAAAAGTCCAAAAAAACAAAGTGAGTAACCTAGTTACCTCTTCACTAGTAAAGTAAATTATATATGTACTTGAATGCATAATACAAGCATTCGATTGTCCAGAATGACAAATATTTTTGTATTAATAAACAATTGATGACATAATTTAACCATGTTTATTAATATACAATCATGAGTTCAATAAAATTGAACATTCATAATACATTTCTAATAATACAGATCATGATTTCTTATCTAAAGTGATAAAACCCAATCATGGATCAATTAAAATTTCAATTACAAGTGCACTTATATAACTATTTTCATAATAATACTCATTATTAGAAACTCAATTAATCATGATTCAAATTCAAGTACTTGTCCAAACATTCAAAGTTTATACACAATCAAGCAGAGTTAAATTAAAGTGTTGCGCAACAAACCAAATACACACACCTGCGTTCCATCTAGAGCGCGTAGTAAAAAAAAAAAAAACATAGAAAAGCATCCACAAAGTGGCTAAAGCATATTAGCACCCCAAAGCCCTTTGCTGGACTAAATTGTTGCCTATAAATCGGCTGGATGATCATAAGAAAGTAAAAAGTAATTACCTGAGCAATCGGGGGCAAAACAACACACCTGCACAGCCCGATAGTTAATAGAACAGGTTGGCTGTATGGGGAAATAGCAGCGGTTAGCGCCAATGCTAAAAACAGATGCAAACATAATATTGGCGACATGGCACATGATTGTGATTTTGGAATTCCGTTGATTATGCCATGGTAAAAGACTCACCTAATTATGATGTTTGCAATGTGTGAAAATAAGAAGATTTTGTGAGTTTGTTTCCAGTGCGTCTCACAGCATGCAGCCACAGCAGACAGGAGGGACGAGTGAAGTGCGCAGCACTTCCTTAAAAGGAAGCGAGCGCCATTTTGGGCAAGAAGTAACCCTTCAAAATACAAGTATTTGCACTCTATGCATGTGTTTTAATGGGAATTTTAAATATGGGTTACATGATGATTATTAACATTGGATGTGGATTACCAATGAATGTGGATTATTAACAATCGATATGGATTATTTACAATCAAATATAAATACAAATAATATATATTGATTATAAACAATGGTTGTTTACTAGTAATAATGGCTATTGATTATTTACAATGTATGTTGATTATCAGTAAATAATATTCATTATAAATAATGGATGTTGATGATTAACAAGGGATTTTGATTATAAACAATTAATGTTGGTTATAAACAATAGCTGGTGGTTACAAACAAAATATATTGATTATAAACAACATTTATTGATTATTAACATCAGATATTGCTTATTTACAATGTATATTGATAATCAATAATTGATATTTATTAAAACAATGGATGGTGATTATAAACAATGGACGTTGATTATTAACAATGGATATGGATTATCAACAATGGATGTGGATTAGAAACAAAGGAGGCTGTTTTTTAAAAAAATTGATGATGATTATAAAAAATGGATGTGGATTATAAACAAGGGATGTGGATTATTAATAATGTATGTGGATTATTAATAATGTACAGTATGTAGACTATTAACAATGGATGTTGATTAGAAACAAAGGATGTTGTTTATTAACAAACGATGTTGATTATTAACAAAGGACGGAAAAAAAAGATCTGAAAAATGAGGGCTAGTTTTCAGAAGAGATGTTTGAAAGTAAAAGTGGAATTTGTTGAAAGGAGTTTGTGAAACTGAGTGAGGACGTGAGCGAGTACTTCTTTAGCGTGAATGTTGCTCACGAAGACAAGTACTTTAGCGTGCATGTTGCTCACGAAGACAAGTACTTTAGCGTCCATATTGCTGACAAAGACAAGTACTTTAGCGTCCATGTTGCTGACAAAGACAAGTACTTTAGCGTCCATATTGCTGACGAAGACAAGTACTTTAGCGTCCATATTGCTGACGAAGACAAGTACTTTAGCGTGCATGTTGCTGACGAAAACAAGTACTTTAGCGTCCATATTGCTGATGAAGACAAGTACTTTAGCGTCCATGTTGCTGACGAAGACAAGTATTTTAGCATGCATGTTGCTGACGAAGACAAGTACTTTAGCGTCCATGTTGCTCATGAAGACAAGCCCTGACTCACTGACGAGGGCTGGGTGACTCACACTATATATATATATATATATATATATATATATATATATATATATATTAATTTACTCCAGTGACAAACACTTTTATATATATATATATATATACATACATATACATATATATATATATATATATATATATATATATATATATATATATATATATATATATATATACATACATATACATATATATATATATATATATATATATATATATATATATTTGTTCCAGCGACACACAGCCATTAGCCCTATGGACAGCATTTTCTCCACTATTTGGAAAAGTATTAAAATATATGGAAAAATATCAATATACATTTTGATACTGGTAACAAATTGTTGGTATCAGAAGAACCCTTGTACACACTATTTCATACTTTGTATACACTCATAGTACACACAATGTTATACTTCACACTATACTTGGTTAGTATTCAGGTCACAACATG
Source organism: Nerophis ophidion (assembly GCF_033978795.1). Taxonomy (NCBI): domain Eukaryota; kingdom Metazoa; phylum Chordata; class Actinopteri; order Syngnathiformes; family Syngnathidae; genus Nerophis; species Nerophis ophidion. Next base: position 18,660,819 of record NC_084622.1, read on the forward strand.
TTTTGTTGGAGGTATTTTAGAGGGTTTTATGGGCACAGTATTGTACTCCTCCTAGCCACCTGCTGTTTGCCATATTTCATGATTTAGAATGCATCAACAGAGAAAATCCTTGTAGATTAAATTAACAAAAAACGTTGCGGTAAATGATGTTTTGCCTGATAAATAATGTCTGCTTGGTTATTTTCTTACAAAATGTCCCCTGCATGAAGCATGTGGAGGCCCCTACCAGTTATTAGTAATCATCTCCACCTTTCACAGAAGGAAATACTTTTATGTTAGCCGTGCTTTGAGAAGGCGTGACCATTCCCTGGTGACATCAAAGAAGTGGGAGGCGGCCTAGCGCCCTTTCACAGGAGTATAAGAGCTTCCCGTTACGGGCCCTAGGGACGGGGCTGGCGGGCGCATAATAATGCATCATCAGCACTTTTAGTAACCTTAGAAGTTGTGACCTGTGACTCGGCTGCGGCGCTCGTTCCCACGCCGGGTGGGCGGGTCCAGCGTTTAATGCACTTTTGTCGCTAGCGCCATCACCAGTGTCCTCGCATGTTACCGCTGATGACTCACGCAGGCCACGCCCACCATTCTGCACACAGGCCACGCCCACCATTTTTCAAAGCCATCACTTCATAACACAATCTGTGAGGCCCTACGCAGTCCAAAACTGTGAAGTGCAATTCATCTGTTCCAGGGTCAAACTGGGACTGAAAACAACATCATTATTATTATTATTATTATTATTCATAACAATATTAGTATTAATATTAATATAAAGTGTAACAATTGTAACAGTTATTATTAGTATATATTTGATGTTAGTTCCTTTATTAAAGTGAACAAAATGACCAAACAGATTTGGAAGAAAAACTACAAATGGAAATGTGATGAAATAAAATGTTAACAATGTCATTTAACCTTATTTTGATATCCAACACAACACACACACACACACACACACACACACACACACACACACACACACACACACACACACACACACACTATTCTTCACCAACATTTGCTTCCTCACTCTTCATTATTTACTCACTTCTGGAGTTTGCCCCGCCCCTTTCGCTGCGCAGCCAAGATGGCGAATCTTGATGATGTTTAGTGTGGCGTCAAAAGAGTGCTTGTGTTGACGTTCTCTGCTCGTGTGACGCTCCTCTCTGATTGGTCACTTAAAGAGGCTCCTCCTCTCTGATTGGACACTTTAAGATGCTCCTTCTCTCTCATTGGTCTCTTTAAGAGGCTCCTCCTCTCTGATTGGTCACATAAGAGGCTCCTCCACTTTGATTGGACACTTTAAGATGCTCCTCTTCTCTGAGCCACTTGAAGTGACCAATCAGAGAGGAGGAGCTTCTTATGTGACCAATCAGAGAGCAGGAGCCACTTATAGTGACCAATCAGAGAGGAGGAGCCACTTATAGTGACCAATCAGAGAGGAGGAGCCACTTAAAGTGACCAATCAGAGAGAAGGAGTCGCTTAAAGTGACCAATCAGAGAGGAGGAGGAGCCTCTTTAAGTGACTAATCAGAGAGGAAGAGCGTCCTAAAGTAACTAATCAGAGAGGAGAGCATCTGAAAGTGTCCAATCAAAGAGGAGGAGCCTCTTATGTGACCAATCAGAGAGGAGGAGCCTCTTAAAGAGACCAATGAGAGAGAAGAAGGGCATATTAAAAGGCTCCTCCTCTCTGATTGCTCACTTCAAGTGGCTCCCCTTCTCTGATTAGTCACTTTATGAGGCTCTTCCTCTCTGATTGGTCACTTTAAGTGGCTCCTCCTCTCTGATTGGTCACTATAAGTGGCTCCTCCTCTCTGATTGGTCACTTTAAGAGGCTCCTCCTCTCTGATTGGTCACCTTAAAAGGCTCCTCCTCTCTTATTGGTCACTTAAAGAGACTTCTCCTCTCTCATTGGTGTCTTTAAGTGGCTCCTCCTCTCTGATTAGTTACTTTAAGAGGCTCCTCCTCTCTCGCCAATCAGAGTGAACGTTGTCCCTTCTGGAGGACATGCCAATTTATCTAAGACGATGAATCAAGTATTTATCTTTGGACTAAGTAGAATGTCAACTAGTGAGTGTTAGCTAGAAAATGTTAGCTAGTAAAAGTTAATGAGTGAGTGTTAGCTAAAAAAGGTTAGCTAGTAAAAGTTAATGAGTGAGTGTTAGCTGGAAAATGTTTGCTAAAAAAAGGTTAACTAGTGAGTGTTGGCTAGAAAAGCTAGAAAAGGTTAACTAGTGAGTGTTGACTAGAAAAGGTTAACTAGTGAGTGTTGACTAGAAAAGGTGAGATGTTGGCAAGGTTAGTAATCAGGGAAGACTTTGAGGGTCCTTGGTGGTTTTGTGTGCGAGCGTATTTGCCCTCACCTTCTCACTTTATCACCTTCTTACCCTCTCACTTTCTCACCCTCTCACCTTCTCACCATTTACCTTCTCACCCTCTTGCCTTCTCACTTTATCACATTCTCACCTTCTTACCTTCTCACTTTGTCACCTTCTCACCCTCTCACTTTCTCACCTTCTCACTTTGTCACCCTCTCACCTTCTCACTTTATCACCCTCTCACTTTATCACCTTCCCACTTTGTCACCCTCTCACACCTTCTCACTTTCTCACCCTCTCACTGTGTCACCCTCTCACCTTCCCACCTTCTCACTTTATCACCCTCTCACCTTCTCACTTTGTCACCCTCTCACCTTCTCACCCTCTAACCTTCTCACTTTGTCACACTCTCACCTTCTCACTTTGCTGCCCTCTCACCTTGTCACTTTGTCACCATCTCACTTTCCCACTTTGTCACCCTCTCACCTTCTCACTGTGTCACCCTCTCACCTTCCCACCTTGTCACCTTCTCACTTAGTGTGACCCTTCCCCATCCCCACCTTCTCACCATTCTCACTTTGTCACCCTCTCTCCTTCCCACCCTCTCACCTCCCCACTTTCCCACCTTCTCACCTTCCCACCATCTCACCTTCTCCCTTTGTCACCCTCTCACATCCTCACTTTCTAACCCTCTCACTTTGTCACCCTTTCACCTTCCCCCCTCTCACCTTCTCACTTTCTAACCCTCTCACTTTGTCACCATTTCACCTTCCCACCTTCTCACCCTCTCACTTTGTCACCCTCTCACCTTCCCAGTTTTACACCTTCCCACTTTCTCACCTTCCCACCCTCTCACCTTCTCACTTTATCACCCTCTCACCTTCTCCCTTTGATACACTCTCACCTCCTCACTTTCTAACCCTCTCACTTTGTCACCCTTTCACCTTCCTACCCTCTCACCTCCTCACTTTCTAACCCTCTCGCTTTGTCACCCTCTCTCCTTCTCACTTTGTCACCCTCTCACCTTCTCCCTTTGTCACACTCTCACCTCCTCACTTTCTAACCCTCTCACTTTGTCACCCTTTCACCTTCCTACCCTCTCACCTCCTCACTTTCTAACCCTCTCGCTTTGTCACCCTTTCACCTTCCCACCTTCTCACCCTCCCACCCTCTCACCTTCTCACTTTCTACCTCTCTCACTTTGTCACCCTTTCAACTTCCCACCCTCTCACTTTGTCACCCTCCCCCTCCCCACCTTCTCACCCTCTCACCTTCCCACCCTCTCACCTTCTCAATTTGTCACCCTCTCACCTTCTCCCTTTGTAACCCTCTCACTTTGTCACCCTTTCACCTTCCCTCCTTCTCACCCTCTCACCCTCTCACCCTCCCACCTTCTCACCCTCTCATCTTCTCACCTTTTCACCCCCCACCTTCTCAGGGCCGCTAGTTTCAGACTGAATAGTGCTAAAGTGCAAAAGTGTTAGTGTTTCCGTCAATAAGAAGGAGGAAAAGGAATGTTTCCTCCGGTCGGAGGTGAAGACAAGAACTTTGGCACTTCCTGTCGCCCCGAACGTCCTCGTTAATCAGCGGCGTCCTCCAGGGCGCCATCTTTCACTTCCAACACGTGTTTGCTCTCCATCACACCGACGCCAAGAAGGTGAAGATTAATCAGCAGACAACAACGAGGACACATTTTTTCATCTCTTTCTCCAAAACAGCAGAGACGCCCTGATCAAATATCTGACTTTAATGTGGCAGCTGCAACACCTCCTGTTTGCTGAGAAAGTTCCCCACAGGTTGCTGCGCACGAAGACTAACACTCCAGGGCTTCCAGGCCGCCATGGATGCTATCAACACCTCCTTCTTTTTGTTTTGATTTCTGTTTGGAAAAACACATCTTTGCTTTTTCAACACACATCTTTGCTTTTTTATCAGCATGATCGGCGTACAGCTAGTTAGGGTTAGCTCCTCAGTATTAGCATGTGGGGGCTCACTAGTCAGTATTAGCTCATCTTTCTTGGCTAATGGAGGTTAGCTGGTCAATGGTAGCAGAGTTAAGTACTTTGTGTTAGTTCATGTTAGCTAGTCCCTGTTAGCTAGTCAGTGTTATCTAGTGGGGGTTACCTAGTTAGTGTTAGGTACTTGGTGTTAGTTCATGTTAGCTAGTCCCTTTTAGCTAGTCAGTGTTATCTAGTGGGGGTTAGCTAGTTAGTGTTAGGTACTTTGTGTTAGTTCATGTTAGCTAGTCCCTTTTAGCTAGTCAGTGTTATCTAGTGGGGGTTAGCTAGTTAGTGTTAGGTACTTGGTGTTAGTTCATGTTAGCTAGTCCCTTTTAGCTAGTCAGTGTTATCTAGTGGGGGTTAGCTAGTTAGTGTTAGGTGCTTGGTGTTAGTTCATGTTGGCTAGTCCCTTTTAGCTAGTCAGTGTTATCTAGTGGGGGTTAGCTAGTTAGTGTTAGGTACTTTGTGTTAGTTCATGTTAGCTAGTCCCTTTTAGCTAGTCAGTGTTATCTAGTGGGGGTTAGCTAGTTAGTGTTAGGTACTTTGTGTTAGTTCATGATAGCTAGTCCCTTTTAGCTAGTCAGTGTTATCTAGTGTGGGTTAGTTAGTTAGTGTTAGGTACTTTGTGTTAGTTCATGTTAGCTAGTCCCTGTTAGCTATTTAGGCTGACCATATTCTGAAATCCCAAAAAGAGGACACATATTTTCGTGCCAAGGCCGGGAGTAGGTGAAAATTTGCCAATGATACTTGAACTTGCTTTATAAATGATATATTTATTTAAATAAGGCATTTTTTCTCCTCTGTTGACTGCTGTGTTGGCGCTAGGGATTTTTAAAAATGGGGTCCCAGGGACCCCATCAAGTCCAAAAAATGGGGTCCTACGGTAAATTTTTGGGGTCCCACATTTTTGTAAGCGTTTTGAAAACAAATGATGAACGTATTCATTATCCTGTTGTATCTCACATTATATATCGTGTTTTGGAAAAAGGTTGTCATAAACGTTACTTAATTCATTAAAAAAAAAAATAATAAAAAAAGAAAACAAATGTGTATTCATACACTTTAAAAAAAAATCCAATTTTTATGGTTAATTTACTCTAAATTTCTACTGTAATTTTTCTTTTTTTAAAATAGGTTCTAAAACTGTAGAATTGAAGACATTATCTGCAAATAAACAAACCGCCTGTTATTTTAAGTTATACGCCAGTAATGACAAACCATGTATATTTCTATATTTTTTTACAGAAAAATACCAAATTAATTATACATATCATTTTCTGTTTTCTCAAATAACTTTCAAATTCATGTAACTTTCATTAAATATGTAACTTGTCATATAAAAGTCTATGTCCATACTAACAATCTAACAGTTTTATAACAAATTTTAAGGTAAATCTTATTTTTTTATGATTTATGTGTATTTTTACATTCAAGTCGAAAAATATAAGTAGCCTGTCATATAAAGGTTTAAGCTCATACTAACAATGTAACATTTTTCTCTGTAATATGACATACGTTGGTGACTGCAAGACATACTTGATCAACAGCCAACAGCCATACAGGTCACACTGAGGGTGGCCACACAAACAACTTTAACACTGTTACAAATATGCGCCACACTGTGAACCCACACCAAACAAGAATGACAAACACATTTCAGGAGAACATCTGCACCGTAACACAATATAAACATGGTGCTAGCGGGTTGTATAATAAAGCCTGGAGGAGTCATGGATGCAAGGGATTCTGGGTAATTGTGATGTTGTGTTTATAATGTGTTAATGTGAGGATGTTCCCCTGAAATGTGTTTGTCATTCTTGTTTTGTGTGGGTTCACAGTGTGGCGTATATTAGTAAGCGTGTTAAAGTTGTTTATATCACAACCTTCAGTGTAACCTGTATCACCCAGTAGGCCTTGCAATCTCGTACGTGTATCTGCGGAAGCCACATACAACATGTTACTGGACTGGCAAGCTGTTTGTACATGTTATGGAAGGCGTCAAAGGCAATGGCTCCCATTGTCTTCTTTATTTTGTGAGGCGGGTCAAAATGGCTCCCTGAGTGGTAAAGGTTGCCGATCCCTGATATACACACACACATATATATATATATATATATATATATATATATATATATATATATATATATATATATATATATATATATATATATATTTATATATATATATATATATATATATATATATATATATATATATATATATATATATATATATATATATATATATATATATATACGATAACCTAACCCTAGACCTACAATGAAAATACACGCAACCCTAATTCAAGGTGCAGGACATTTGACACATTTAAAAAAAAAACGCCCGGACACCGCCGCAAAAGAGGACATGTCCGGGGAAAAGACGACGTATGGTCAGCCTACATTAGGTAGTCAGTGTTAGCTAATGGGGGTTATCTAGACATTGGTAGCTAGTGTGGGTTAGCTAGTTAGTCTTAGGTACTTTGTTAGCTAGTCACTGTTAGGTAGTTTGCATTATCAAGTCAGTGTTAGCTAATGGGGGATAGCTAGTCAATGGTAGCTTGTGGGGTTAGCTAGTCAGAGTTAGGTACTTTGTGTTCATTCATGTTAGCTAGTCAGTGTTAAGTAGTTTGCATGAGGTAGTCAGGGTTAGCTAGTGTGGGTTAGCTAGTCAGTGTTAGGGTGCTTTGTGTTAGTTCATGTTAGCTAGTCACTGTTAGGTAGTTTGTGTAAGTTCATGTTAGCTAGTGAGTGTTAGGTAGTTTGTGTTAGTTCATGTTAGCTAGTCAGTGTTAGGGTACTTTCTGTTTGTTCATGTTAGCTAGTCAGTGTTAGGTAGTTTGTGTTAGTTCATGTTAGCTAGTCAGTGTTAGGTAGTTTGTGTTAGTTCATGTTAGCTAGTCAGTGTTAGCTAGTCAGTGTTAGGTAGTTTGTGTTAGTTCATATTAGCTAGTCAGTGTTTGGTAGTTTGTGTTAGTTCATGTTAGCTAGTCAGTGGTAGGTAGTTTGCATTAAGTAGTTAGTGTTAGCTAGTGTGGGTAAGCTAGTCAGTGTTAGGTACTTTGTGTTAGTTCATGTTAGCTAGTCACTGTTAGTTAGTTTGCATTAGGTAGTCAGTGTTAGCTAGTGGGGGTAAGCTAGTCAGTGTTAGGTACTTTGTGTTAGTTCATGTTAGCTAGTCACTGTTAGTTTGCATTAGGTAGTCAGTGTTAGCTAGTGGGGGTTAGCTAGTCAGTGTTTGGTAGTTTGTGTTAGTTCATGTTAGCTAGTCAGTGTTAGGTAGTTTGCATTAGGTAGTTAGTGTTAGCTAGTGTGGGTAAGCTAGTCAGTGTTAGGTACTTTGTGTTAGTTCATGTTAGCTAGTCACTGTTAGTTAGTTTGCATTAGGTAGTCAGTGTTAGCTAGTGGGGGTAAGCTAGTCAGTGTTAGGTACTTTGTGTTAGTTCATGTTAGCTAGTCACTGTTAGTTAGTTTGCATTAGGTAGTCAGTGTTAGCTAGTGGCGGTAAGCTAGTCAGTGTTAGGTACTTTGTGTTAGTTCATGTTAGCTAGTCACTGTTAGTTAGTTTGCATTAGGTAGTCAGTGTTAGCTAGTGGGGGTTAGCTAGTCAGTGTTAGGTACTTTGTGTTAGTTCATGTTAGCTAGTCACCGTTAGTTAGTTTGCATTAGGTTTTCAGTGTCAGCTAATGGGGGTTAGCTAGTCAATGGTAGCTGGTGTAGGTTAGCTAGTTAGTGTTAAGTACTTTGCGTTAGTTCATGTTAGCTAGTCACTGTTAGGTACTTTGTGCTAGTTCATGTTAGCTAGTCAGTGTTAGGTACTTTGCGTTAGTTCATGTTAGCTAGTCACTGTTAGGTAGTTTGTATTAGTTAGTCAGTTTTAGCTAGTCAATGGTAGCTAGTGTGGGTTTGCTAGTCAGTGTTAGGTACTTTGTTTTAGTTCATGTTAGCTATTAATGTTATCTAATGGGGGTTAGCGAGTCAATGGTAGCTAGTGTGGGTTAGCTAGTTAGGGTTAGGTACTTTGCGTTAGTTCATGTTAGTTAGTCAGTGTTAGCTAGTGAGTATTTAGCTAGTGAGAATTAACTAGTCAATGTTAGATAGTGAATGCTAGCAAATCAGTCTTAGCTGCTTAGTGTGGGTTAGCCCGCAAAAAGCCCAGACTTCCCTCTCCCCAGCCACTTGGTCCAGCTCCTCCCGGGGGATCACGAGGCGTTCCCAGGCCAGACGGGAGACATAAGTCTTCCAAACGTGTCCTGAGTCTTCCCCGTGGCCTCCTGCCGGTCAGACGTGCCCTAAACACCTCCCTAGGGAGGCGCTAGGGTGGCATCCTGACCAGATGCCTGAACCACCTCATCTGGCTCCTCTTCATGTGAAGGAGCAGCGGCTTTACTTTGAGCTCCTCCCGGATGGCACAGCTTCTCACCCTATCTCTAAGGGAGAGACCCGACACCTGGCGGAGGAAACTCATTTGGGCTGCTTGTACCCGTGATCTTATCCTTTCGGTCATAACCTAAAGCTCATGACCATAGGTGAGGATGGGAACGTAGATCGACCGGTAAATTGAGAACTTTGCCTCTCGGCTCAGCTCCTTCTTCACCACAATGGATCGGTACAGCATCCGCATTACTGAAGACGCCGCACCGATCCGCTTGTCGATCTCAACATCCACTCTTCCCTCACTCGTGAACAAGACTCCGAGGTACTTGAAGTCCTACACTTGGTCCACACAGGTTGGAAGTCCTGTGTGGATATTTAGGGCTGGACCTCACAGGTGAAGACCTGACCAGCACTGCCTCCAAGACGCCCCCTGAGGCCTCTGTGTAACACGTCCTAGCGAGGCAATGCCTGGGACCTAGGATAAGATCTGCTTTTGGTGCTTGGACTGAGGCGCTTCCAGCAGAGAGCGGTTGCTGCGTGGAAGTCTGGCATGCAGTGTTCTTCACAAGACGTGTTATCAGCAGACATTCTGAGCTTATCAAAGTGAAAACACATTTTCCCACAAACTTCTTGGCGGACCTCACGATAGCGTTGCAAAACAGTGTTTGGCTTGGATAATCTTTTTATGTGAACCACTAAACCTTCATGCGGACGTATCAATCCGTTGTGGTGAAGAAAGAGCTGAGCCGGAAGCCAAAGCTCTTAATTTACCGGTTGATCTACGTTCCCATCCTCACAGACGGTCATGAGCTCTGGGTTATCACCGAAAGGACAAGATCACGGGTACATCCATCCATCCATCCATCTTCTACCGCTTATTGCCTTCGGGGTCGTGGGGGGCGCTGGTGCCTATCTCAGCTACAATCTGGCGGAAGGCGGCGTACACCCTGGACAAGTCTCCACCTCATCACAGGGCCAACAGAGGTAGACAGACAACATTCACACTCACATTCACACACTAGGGACCATTTAGTGTTGCCAATCAACCTATCCCCAGGTGCATGTCTTTGGAGGTGGGAGAGGCCTATCCCCAGTTGCATGTCTTTGGAGGTGGGAGGAAGCCGGAGTACCCGGAGGGAACCCAAGCATTCACAGGGAGGACATGCAAACTCCACACAGAAAGATCCCAAGCCCAGGTTTGAACCCCGACTACTCAGGACCTTCGTATTGTGAGGCAGACGCACTAACCCCTCAGCCACCGTGAAGCCCATCACAGGTACATGCGGCTGAAATTTCTTTCCTCCGCCGGGTGGCAGGTCTCTCCCTTAGAGATAGGGTGAGAAGCTCTGTCATCCGGGAGGAGCTCAAAGTAAAGCCGCTGCTCCTCCACATGAGAGGAGCCAGATGAGGTGGTTCGGGCATCTGGTCAGGATGCCACCCGAACGCCTCCCTAAGGAGGTGTTTCGGGCCTGTCCGACCGGCAGGAGGCCAATGGGAAGACCTGGGACGCGTTGAGAAGACTATGTCTCCCGGCTGGCCTGGGAACGCCTCGGGATCCCCCGGGAGGAGCTGGACCAAGTCTGGGCTTCTCTGCTTAGGCTGGTGCCTCCGCGACCCGACCTCGGATAAGCGTAAGAAGATGGATGGGTGGATGTTTAGATGTAAAAATTCAGAGTGGAACGGAATCATAGTTACAGGAAATGATTCCACATTCACTAGAGCAGCTCGGGAGTGCACGAGACATTCCACTGGCTCAGGTAGCAACAAACACCCGTGTCAGTAGCGCAGCCACGAATCAGTGAAGTAAAGAGCAGTGCTGGCCTATGAAGCAGCCTGACTGGCAACCAAGGACCTGAGGTTGCCAGAGGCTGGCGGCTGGCTGGCAGCGAGCTGGCAGCTCCTGTAAGTTGGCGTCCGCACAACAGAAGTATTTTTGCCGGCAGCAAATGTTTGCAGTCGGTGCGTGAGTGGAATTTTTGCGCAGAAGAAAAGAGCAGCGCCCGCCGCTGGGATAAATGGACTTTATTCATAGGGTAGGTATGTTTGTTTACATTTATACAAAAATACACAATACAGTAGAGTTGGGACCCAGCTGGGCCATCATTATAATAATATTCACCATCACCTCAATGTCTGCCTTAAAGTGTCCCGCAGTGAACACATTAATGTCTCTGCCCTCACGTCGGGTTCACGTGCGGCTGGGCAGGGGGGACAGTATTTCAGGACTCGGCCGCGTGGTCATCCATTCACTCATTCATTCGTTTTAGTGTTCGTGCGTTCACTCATCCATTCACGTAATCATTCATTTGTTCGCTCATGCATTTGATTGTTTGCTCACTCACTCTTTCATTCACTCATTTATTTATTAACTCATTCATTTGTTTGTTCATGCATTGGCTCATTTATTCCTTCACACATATATATTCACTCGTGCATTCATTTGTTTGTACATTCATTCACATACTTATGCACTCATCCATTCATTGTTTTAAAGGCATTCACTCATTTATCTATTCATGCATTCACTCATTTATTCGCTCATGTCATTGATTTGCTCACTCACACATTCATGTATTTATTTCCTCATTCATTTGTTTTTCATGCATTCACTCATTCATTTGTTCACTCATGACTTTATTTGTTTGTTCATTCATCAATTTATGTATCACTCACTCACTCACTCATTTATTTATTTACTCATTAATTTCTTTGTTAATGCATTCACTCATTTATTCATTCACACATTTGTTGATTCAAGAATTAGTTTGTTCATTCATCAATTTATGTATCACCTCACTCACTCACTCATACATTCATGTATTTATTTACTCATTCATTTGTTTATTTATGCATTCACTCATTCACAAACATATCCATTCATTTATGAATTCATTTGTTTGTTCATTCATCAATTTATGTATCCACTTCATCAACTTATGTATCCACTCACTCACTCACTCACTCACTCACTCACTCATTGGTTCACATTGTTGCAGCTTATCCGAAGCAACACAAGCCAGCGTCTCCATGGCAGTTTTACAGGCCTATGGTTCACAACCCTTATGAGAGACAAGAACACATATGTTTTTTTTTAGCATTCTAATTTTATAATAATGTGCTCATTCTAGGTGGTTAGCAAGGCAACTAATGTTAGCAATCAGTTCCACCTCTAAATCACTTTAAAAATGCATTCAGAAAGTGTCACCAGTACTTCATTTACGTTCTGTAAGCTGTATAATGACAAAGAGTTTGTAAAGCAGTTTCTTTGAGCTGTGTCCTCCTCGCCAGATACAATAAGCTTTTTCATACATAACAACATTTGGTGCTAGCCAGTTTGCAGCAGAAGTACTCCATTTCTGTTGGCACAGTTTAGCTTCAAGCTCCACATTTACCGCGTCACGTCACGCCGACATCAGTCTCTCCGCTTCCATCTGCTCCAACCTTTCAGCCTCTAAGCAGCAGTTCAGCTTCAAAAAGATATTGTTTTGAATCCTCATACTTACTGTATATATATATATATATATATATATATATATATATATATATATATATATATACACACAGTATAAACATTATATATATATATATATATATATATATATATATATATATATATATATATATATATATACACACAGTATAAACATTATATATATATATATATATATATATATATATATATATATATATATATATATATATATATATATATACACATACATATATATGGAGGGTTTTAAAGTTTTTTTTGCGGGTTTTGAAGGCAGAATAGTGGACTTCCATTAGTTGCCTCTTGCAGCTGTTTTTTTAATCTTTAGAATCCTAAAAAATACATGTGTTGTTGTCTCTCGTGTTGATTGTGAATGATAGGCAACATTCCAAAAAAAGTGCCTTAAAGTCTTCAAGGTGTACGACGTTTTATGACGAAAGTTTCAGGCGCCAACTGACGGCTGACCTAAATGTTGGGATTGTTTGGAACGTCAGTCGGACACTTTTGGTCTTTTTTGCGTTGATCTTCGGCTGGTTTTTGAGGCAACGTTCATCATGTGAAGATGTTCCATTTGTATTTATCGGCCATTTGTTATATTCAAAAGTACTGACTGGGCTAAACGAGTTTTTAATATTGGACTTGAGCTAATAAAGGTGAATTTTTTCTTGTACGGTGCAAATGTGTCCGAACCTTGTGATGCTTTCAAGCAGGGGTCCCCAAACTACAACCCGCAGGCTGGATGCGGCCCGCCAGCGTCCACAATCTGGCCCACGGACGTCCAGAGTTTTTTATATGTATATATATATATATATATATATATATATATATATATATATATATATATATATATATATATATATACTGTATCTCCTTGAATTTCTGCCAGGTATATAGTATGCGCCTGCCTAGAATTACTGCCAAGTCAAACTCGTTTCGCAAAATAATTAGCATATGCCTAGAATTTCCGCCGGGTCAAACTCGTCACGTCACGAGTGACACTTCACCTGTCATTATTTTCAAAATGGAGGAGGCTGATTTCAATCATTTGAAATCGCATAAAGGGAAGAAGATTAAGAGCTATTCAGTAGGATTTAAGGTCCAAGCTATTGAATATGCTAAAAAGAACAGTAAGCAGCTATGTTTTATTAATATATCGTAGCTGTGTGTGTCAAATATGAGTCATTAAATGACTCCCGCCTCCTGGTGGTGGAGGGCGCTAGTGATCCTTCTTGCGACTACTCGGCTGCAGAAGAAGTGACAGCAAGTAGCAAGAGTGAGCAGCGATCGTTTATTTTTTCCTCTCGCTTGCACTTTTAACATGGAGGATTACATATCTAAAATAAAACAGTTTTCTAAACTGGACTTTCAATCGAAGCAGGAGTTAATAAAGGAAGATCTCCATCGAGACAGAGAGACTTTTAAAACTGAAGAAAGATAAGGAAGACTTCTATAAACAAGTTATCGATGCTTTTGATCAGAAGGAGCTGCACATGGACTTCATTTATAAGTAAAGGTAAGACCATAATACGTTTTTTTTTTCATTAAATGTGCTTTTCATGATGGTATCCTTACATCACACTCAAATTTATAAGCGCAGGCCTAAATTTACCGCATGTCTTTGGTAAACGCCTGAGTGAGAAGAGGTTTTAAATTAATTAGCGCCCCGGCGGCAATTCAAGGAAATACGGTATATATATATATTTATGTATACATACATGTATATATAGATGTATAAATGTTTATATATAAATATATGTGTATATATACCTACATATATAAATATATATATGTGTGTGTGTATATATATATATATATACACACACACACACACACACACACACACACACACACACACACACACACACACAAAGATAGCCTGGCCCAAGGCCATACTCTTTCAACCCAACGTCGCCCCCCCGAGTCCAAAATGTTTGGGGACCCCTGGTTTAAAAAAAATAAAATAAACATTTCAACTCTGTTGCAAAGCTGTGACCTCATGTTTCAGACAGCGGAACCTCTGAGGTGGAACACCATGGATAAAAGGTCACAAAAAAGTTGTATCACCTGAGCTTGTTTGGCTACTTTCTGGGGAGCCTTTTCTGACGGGTACTTGGATGACTTCCTTCCGAAGACTCCAGCAGCACCAAATACAGATGGACTACAAATACTAAGCCTTCCACACCATGAAGAAAGTCAACACGTGACTTCCTACTCCCATGATGCTTTGTGTTTGGCCTCAGAGGTTCCACTGGTCCAAGTCAATAATGTCCCGGTTGGTCCTCGTCATCCTGTCTTCATCCTTGATCCGCAAACCCAACCAAGCCACACCCCCATGGTCACTTGGCATTGCCCCAGGAAGTGTCACTTGTTCTGGAATGTTCTTCAGTCGGTATGATAAAGGAAAGCCGTTGCCGAAGGTGCTCCAACTCCGACAAGTGTAGCAGCTCAGTGGCGCTGTCAATAAATAAGAAGATTGGAGCAAGCTTCCAGGAGACCGGCTGGGCGCTGGAGATCAAGGGGATACTCTGTCGTCAATCTCTGCAGTCCGGGGTGGGGGAGGGTATTCGGACTCAGGAATATGAACCTCGGTGGTTTTGTCAAAAGCAGGAAGTGAACGCAGTCTTAAAGCAAAGGCAAGCTGGTCCAGACAGTAGAAGGTTTAACCAGTCAGGTCTTGCTCGTGGCAGTCGGAACCGAGCCGTCGTCCGTCTGGAGAAAAAGTCCAAAGCCTCTGCGGAGTTCCAGTTGGGTCACCTGGAGAACATTTGTGCGGACGGCCGTCAGAAAAAGCCAAGCCGGGGGACTGAGAAGCCGTGACCGTGTGGGAGCGGCGTCTCACCGGCTGAAGCTGGTTAAACCGTTTCAGTCACGGTCAGCCGGTTTCTGGAAGCAACAAACAACACAGGAAGTCAGTGGAAGGAAAACAAAACCCCGACATGTGGTGCAAGTGTTCAGTTCTTGGCAAATATCATGTAGGGTTGTTGAAAATGTTGAGTCATGCAAAAAACATGATTCTTTAGATTTGGTGCATAAGCTGATTGTGGTGCGAGTAGCACTGACTGGTCATGTGACCTAGATCACTGACTGGTCACGTCTCCTAGATCACTGACTGGTCATGTGACCTAGGTCACTGACAGGTCACGTCTCCTAGATCACTGACTGGTCACGTGACCTAGGTCTGAGGTCCTTCTTCCACTCTGACAACACATTTGGAAGAAAGACATCAGAAAATGTTGTGAGGTCCTGGTCTTTGGCGCGGCGTGGAAAAGACATCGGAGAAGTAAAAGCTGCTCCCCCTAAAACAGGGGTCGACAACCCGCAGCTCTGGTGCCGCATGCGGCTCTTTAGCGCCGCCCTGGTGGCTCTCTGGAGCTTTTTCAAAAATATATGAAAAATGGAAAAAGATGAGGGGGAAAAAAATACATTTTTGTTTTAATTTGGTTTCTGTAGGAGGACACAAACCTCCCTAATTCTTATAAAGCACACTGTTTATATTAAACATGCTTCACTGACTCGAGTATTTGGCGAGCGCCGTTGTGTCCTACTCATTTTTGCGGTTCTTGAACTCACCCTAGTTTGTTTACATTTATAACTTTCTCTGACCTTCTGAGACGTGATTTATGCCACTTCTTTTTCTGTCTCATTTTGTTCACCAAACTTTTAACGTGCATGAATGCACAAAGTTGAGTTTTGTTGATGTTATTGACTCCTGTGGAGTACTAATCAGACATATTTGGTGACTGCAAGCTAATCGAAGCTAACATGCTATTTAGGCTAGCTGTAAGTACATATTGCATCATTATGCCTCATTTGTAGCTATATTTAACCTCATTTAGTTTCCTTTAAGTCCTCTTAATTTAATTTATATATCATGACACACTATTTGTATGTAATATGGCTTTTAATTTTTTGCGGCTCCAGACAGATTTGTTTTTGTATTTTTGGTCCATTATGGCTCTTTCAACATTTTGGGTTGCCGACCCCTGACCTAAAAAGATCATTACCTTTACCAGAGGAGAATTATACTTTTGGGGGAAAACCTGAGCTGGATCCAATTTACAGCAAGTCCTACCGGTGTCGCCGGAGGGTTTGGACCGGTAGAATGGGTAGACCAGAGTCATGTCTGACCATGAGCCTCACGTTGTAGGAACATGGTCACTTCACTATGGGTAAAATGTTAGTCCAAGTCCTTGTGTTCTGAAGTTTCTAACACACAGCCAGATCTTCTCAGACGAACCAACCAGCGCTTGGAGGAGGTCTGCAGTCTGCAGTCACCAAGCAGAAAGTACACACCTCTTATTCTACGAATACCATTTTATACTACACAGAATATTGGAGTAATATTTCAAGACATGAGGAACAATCAGGAAGGTTCAACGGTTGGTGGTCAACCAGACTGGTGGAGTCTTGGACCATGAAGACGACACCGACAATCTGACCTACTGAAGGTCTGCCCGTACTAAAACTCGTGCAAGTGAGTCACAAAAAGTATTGGGTGGATTTGGATGAAACTTTCAGGAAACGTCAGAAACGGGATGAGGAACAATTGACGAGGTTTTGGGGCCGATCAGAATCGTTTGTACGACGTTCTCTCATTTCACACTAGAGCTAAACATCTCTGCATGTGTATGCTAGCAACCCCGCCTCCACCCACAGAGACTAAGATGGTGGAGGACTAACACTGAAGTGTTTGACTTTGGAGGTTGCAGTGAGAATCCAGTGAAACCTGTTTGACATTGGAGGTTGCAGTGAAAAGCCAGTGAAAAGTGTTTGATATTGGAGGTCGCAGTGAGAATCCAGTGAAATATGTTTGACATTGGAAGTTGCAGTGAGAAGCCAGTGAAAAGTGTTTGACATCGGAGGTCGCAGTGAGAGGCCAGTGAAAAGTGTTTGACATCGGAGGTCGCAGTGAAAATCCAGTGAAATGTGTTTGACATTGGAGGTCGCAGTGAGAGGCCAGTGAAAAGTGTTTGACATCGGAGGTCGCAGTGAAAATCCAGTGAAATGTGTTTGACATTGGAGGTCGCAGTGAGAATCCAGTGAAAAGTGTTCGGCATTGGAGGTTGCAGTGAAAAGCCAGTGAAAAGTGTTTGACATTGGAGGTTGCAGTGAAAAGCCAGTGAAAAGTGTTTGACATTGGAGGTCGCAGTGAGAAGCCAGTGAAAAGTGTTTGACATTAGAGGTCGCAGAGAAAATCTAGTGAAATGTGTTTGACATTGGAGGTCGCAGTGAGAACCCAGTGAAAAGTGTTTGACATTGGAGGTCGCAGTGAAAATCCAGTGAAACGTGTTTGACATTGGAGGTTGCAGTGAGAAGCCAGTGAAAAGTGTTTGACATTGGAGGTTGCAGTGAAAAGCCAGTGAAAAGTGTTTGACATTGGAGGTCGCAGTGAGAAGCCAGTGAAAAGTGTTTCACATTGGAGGTCGCAGTGAAAATCCAGTGAAAAGTGTTTGACATTGGAGGTCGCAGTGAGAAGCCAGTGAAAAGTGTTTGACATTGGAGGTCGCAGTGAGAAGCCAGTGAAAAGTGTTTGACATTGAAGGTTGCAGTGAAAAGCCAGTGAGAAGTGTTTGACATTGGAGGTTGCAGTGAGAAGCCAGTTAAAAGTGTTTGACATTGGAGGTTGCAGTGAGAAGCCAGTGAAAAGTGTTTGACATTGGAGGTTGCAGTGAGAATCCAGTGAAACGTGTTTGACATTGGAGGTTGCAGTGAAAAGCCAGCCAGTGAAAAGTGTTTGACATTGGAGGTTGCAGTGACAAGCCAGTGAAAAGTGTTTGACATTGGAGGTTGCAGTGAGAAGCCAGTGAAAAGTGTTTGACATTGGAGGTCGCAGTGAGAAGCCAGTGAATAGTGTTTGACTTTGGAGGTTGCAGTGAGAAGCCAGTGAATAGTGTTTGACTTTGGAGGTTGCAGTGAGAAGCCAGTGAAAAGTGTTTGACATTGGAGGTCGCAGTGAGAAGCCACTGAATAGTGTTTGACTTTGGAGGTTGCACTGAGAAGACAGTGAATAGTGTTTGAATTTGGAGGTTGCAGTGAGAATCCAGTGAAACATGTTTGACATTAGAGGTTGCAGTGAGAAGCCAGTGAAAAGTGTTTGACATTGGAGGTTGCGGTGAGAATCCCGTGAAAAGTGTTTGACATTGGAGGTTGCAGTGTGGACTTACTTTTCTGTCACGTCAGCATGTGGTGTGGCTGCAGTGTCTTGCACTCCCGTGAAGAGTTCTCCTTCTGCAAGATTCTGCGGGATATTCCTTTTGCTTCTGAGCTGCTTGGAGGAAAGGAAGCCTTTCAGAAGTTGCAGTGACACATCGCAGCAACAAAAGGTGTGCCATGAAGTCCAAGCACTAAAATGTGGGCAAGGAATAGTGGACTCACCTTCCATACCAGCAGGAATATTAGTGCTAGGAAGGGAATAAGCAGCAGGGACAAAAGACTGCGCTCAACAGCCTCAGGAAGCAGTCGGGATTGTTGATCTGCAAACAAACATTCTTCTTCTTCAATTTCACTCTTCTTCTGCACTCCTGCACTATGTGCACTAACATATACGGACTAACAAAGAAAATAACATACACCAACTAACATATGCGGATTAACCTATATGGACTAACATATACGGACTAACATAAACAAAATAACATACACAAACTAACACATACGGATTAACATTACTGCAATAACAGATATGGACTAACATATACAGACTAAAATATACAAACTAACACATGGACTAAAATATACGGACGAACATAAATGGGCTAAAATATACAGACTAACAAACAAAATATCATATACAGACTAACATATATGAATAGAAATATACGGAGTAACATATACAGACTAAAATAAACAAATAACATATATGGACTAACATATACAGACTAACATATATGGACTAACATATGCGGGCTAACATATATGAATTAAGATATACTGAGTAACATATACAGACTAAAATAAACAAATAACATATACAGACTAACATATATGGACTACCATATACAGACTAACATATACGGACTAACATATACAGACTAACATATATAGACTAACATAAACGGACTAACATATACAGACTAACATATACAAACTAACATATATGGACTAACATATACAGACTGACATATATGGACTAACATATACAGACTAACATATACAGACTAACATATATAGACTAACATAAACGGACTAACATATACGGACTAACATATACAAACTAACATGTATGGACTAACATATATGGACTAACATATACAGACTAACATATACAGACTAACATATATGGACTAACATATACAGACTAACATATACAGACTAACATATACAGACTAACATATACGGACTAACATATATGGACTAACATATATGGACTAACATATACAGAGTAACATATATGGACTAACATATACAGACTAACATATATGGACTAACATATACAGACTAAAATATACAGACCAACATATATGGACTAACATATATGGACTAACATATATGGACTAACATATACAGACTACGAATACAGACTAACATATATAGACCAACATATATGGACTAACATATATGGACTAACATATACAGACTAACATATACGGACTAACATATACAGACTAACATATATGGACCAACATATATGGACTAACATATACGGACTAACATATACAGACTAACATATATGGACCAACGTATATGGACTAACATATATGGACTAACATATACAGACTAACATATATGGACTAACATATACGGACTAACATATACAGACTAACATATATAGACTAACATAAACAGACTAACATATACAGACTAACATATACAAACAAACATATATGGACTAACATATACAGACTGACATATATGGACTAACATATACAGACTAACATATATGGACTAACATATATGGACTAACATATACAGACTAACATATATGGACTAACATATATGGACTAACATATACAGACCAACATATACAGACTAACATATATGGACTAACATATACAGACTAACATATACAGACTAACATATACGGACTAATATATACAGACTAACATATACAGACTATCATATATGGACTAACATATATGGACCAACATATATGGACTAACATATATGGACTAACATATACAGACTAACATATATGGACTAACATATACGGACTAACATATACAGACTAACATATATAGACTAACATAAACGGACTAACATATACAGACTAACATATACAAACTAACATATATGGACTAACATATACAGACTGACATATATGGACTAACATATACAGACTAACATATATGGACTAACATATATGGACTAACATATATGGACTAACATATACGGACTAACATATACAGACTAACATATATGGACTAACATATACAGACTAACATATATGGACTAACATATACAGACTAACATATATGGACTAACATTTACAGACTAACATATATGGACTAACATATATGGACTAACATATACAGACTAACATATACGGACTAATATATACAGACTAACATATACAGACTATCATATATGGACTAACATATATGGACTAACATATACAGACTAACATATATGGACTAACATATACAGACTAACATATATGGACTAACATATACAGACTAACATATATGGACTAACATTTACAGACTAACATATATGGACTAACATATATGGACTAACATATACAGACTAACATATACGGACTAATATATACAGACTAACATATACAGACTATCATATATGGACTAACATATATGGACTAACATATACAGACTAACATATACAGACTAACATATACGGACTAATATATACAGACTAACATATACAGACTATCATATATGGACTAACATATATGGACCAACATATATGGACTAACATATATGGACTAACATATACAGACTAACATATATGGACTAACATATACGGACTAACATATACAGACTAACATATATAGACTAACATAAACGGACTAACATATACAGACTAACATATACAAACTAACATATATGGACTAACATATACAGACTGACATATATGGACCAACATATACAGACTAAC
This sequence comes from Nerophis ophidion, assembly GCF_033978795.1. NCBI lineage: Eukaryota > Metazoa > Chordata > Actinopteri > Syngnathiformes > Syngnathidae > Nerophis > Nerophis ophidion. Next base: position 18,682,051 of record NC_084622.1, read on the forward strand.
ATATATGGACTAACATATATGGACTAACATATACAGACTAACATATATGGACTAACATATATGGACTAACATATACAGACTAACATATACAGACCAACATATACAGACTAACATATATGGACTAACATATATGGACTAACATATACAGACTAACATATACAGACTAACATATACGGACTAATATATACAGACTAACATATACAGACTATCATATATGGACTAACATATACAGACTAACATATATGGACTAACATATACGGACTAACATATACAGACTAACATATATGGACTAACATATACAGACTAACATATATGGACTAACATATACAGACTAACATATATGGACTAACATTTACAGACTAACATATATGGACTAACATATATGGACTAACATATACAGACTAACATATACGGACTAATATATACAGACTAACATATACAGACTATCATATATGGACTAACATATACAGACTAACATATATGGACTAACATATACGGACTAACATATACAGACTAACATATATGGACTAACATATACAGACTAACATATATGGACTAACATATACAGACTAACATATATGGACTAACATTTACAGACTAACATATATGGACTAACATATATGGACTAACATATACAGACTAACATATACAGACTAACATATATGGACTAACATATATAGACTAACATATACAGACTAACATATACAGACTAACATATATGGACTAACATATACAGACCAACATATATGGACTGACATATACAGACTAACATATATGGACTAACATATACAGACTAACATATACAGACCAACATGTACGGACTAACATATACAGACTAACATATACAGACTAACATATATGGACTAACATATACAGACTAACATATTTGGACTAACATGTACGGACTAACATATACAGACTAACACATACAGACTAACATATATGGACTAACATATACAGACTAACGTATTTGGACTAACATATACGGACTAACATATACAGACTAACATATACGGACTAACATATACAGACTAACATATATGGACTAACATATACAGACTGTATTTAGACTGACGTATATAAACTATATGGACTAACATATATAGACCAACATATATGGACTATACTAACGTATATAGACTAAGAAGTGTGTGAACAAACACATGTAAACACCTACACAATAATATACACATACATAATTACACACCTTCACACATTCACACCTACACACAAATACACTAACATACTTACACTCCTGCACACATGCACTCCTACACACACAAGAAAGTGTGTAACAAGAAAATGTGTAACAAGAGAGTGTGTAACACAAAAGTGTGTGTAATAAAATAGTGTGTAACAAGAAAGTGTGTGACAAGAGAGTATTTGACAAAAGAGTGTGTAATACAAACGTGTGTGTAAAAAGAATGTGTGTAACAACAGTGTATAACATGAAAGTGTGTGTAACAAGAGTGTCAGAAAAAAGTGTGTGTAACACGGAAGTGTGTGTAACAAGAATGTGTGTAACAAGAGAGTTTATAAAACAACATGTGTCTAACAAGAAAGTATGTGTTACAAGAAAGTGTAACAAGAGTGTGACAAGAAAGTGTGTGTAACAATAATGCGTGTAACACAAAAGTTTGTCTAAGAAGAATTTATGTAACAAAAGAGTGTATAACACAAAAGTGTGTCTGACACAAAAGTGTGTGTAACAAGAAAGTGTGTAACAAGGTGTGTAACAAGAAAGGATGTGTAACCAGGTGTGTAACAAGAAAGGATGTGTAACAAGAATGTGTGCAACAAGGTGTGTAACAAGAGAGTGTCTAACACAAAAGTGTGTGTAAAAAAGGTGTGTAACAAGAAAGTGTGTAACAAGAAATAATGTGTAACAAGACGGTGTGTAACAAGAACTTGTGTAACAAGAATGTGTGTAACAAGAAATAATGTGTAAAAATAAGGTATGTAACAAGGTGTGTAACAATAAGGTGTGCAACAGGGAAGAATGTGTAACAAAGAAGGTGTGTAACAAGAATTTGCGCAACAAGAAGGTGTGTAACAAGAAGGTGTGTAACAAGAAAGTGTGTAACAAGAGGGTGTGTAACAAGAAATTGTGTAACAAGAAAGTGTGCAACAAGAAAGTGTGTAACAAGGTGTGTAACAAGAAAAAGCGTAACAATAAAACATGTAACAAGAAAGTGTGTAACAATATGTGTGACAAGGTGTGTAACAAGTAGATGTGTAACAAGAAAGTATGTAACAAGAAGGTATGTAACAAGAAATTGTGTAACATGAAGGTGTGTAACAAGGTGTGTAACAAAAATGGGTGTAACAAGAAAGTGTGTAACAAGGTGTGTAAGAAGGAAATGTGTAAGAAGGAAGTGTGTAAGAAGGAAGTATGTAACAAGAAAGTGTGTAACAAGATGTGTAGCAAGGTGTGTAACAAGAAGATGTGTAACAAGAAAGTGTGTAGCAAGAAGATGTGTAACAAGGTGTGTAACAAGAAGATGTGTAAAAAGGTGTGTAACAAGAAGATGTGTAACAAGAAAGTGAGTAACAAGAAGATGTGTAACAGGGTGTGTAACAAGAAGATGTGTAACAAGGTGTGTAACAAGAAGGTGTACGACAATCCAAATGATCAACAATCTTGCAAACAACAAGCACAAACGTACGTGATTGGCAACTTGTCGACCAATCACACGCTGAGCTGGGACTGCTGGACCCTGACGGTACTGAAAATGAGCCAAGATAAAAATGTCAGTAAAAGCAGAAACATGTAGTACTATAGTACTTAGGGAAGATTTGAGTATTTCATAGTATGAAGTATACGGAGAGACTACTGTACTTAGTAGATATATGAGCAATTTTAAGTATTGTGTAGTATGTAGTATAAGTAGAGACTACAGTACTTAGTGGATATACAAATATTGTATAGTATGTAGTATAAGTGAAGACTACAGTACTTAGTGGATATATAAATATTGTATAGCATGTAGTATAAGTGAAGACTACAGTACTTAGTGGATGTATGAATATTGTATAGTATGTAGTATAAGTGAAGACTACAGTACTTAGTGGATATATGAATATAGTATAGTATGTAGTATAAGTATAGACTACAGTAATTAGTGGATATATGAATATTGTATAGCATGTAGTATAAGTATAGACTACAGTACTTAGTGGATATACGAGTAAGTATGAGTATTGTGTTGTATCTAGTATAAGTAAAGACTATAGTACTTAGTGGATGTATGAGTAATGTATAGTATGTAGTATAAATAGAGATTACAGTACTTAGTGGATAGATGAGTATTGTGTAGAATGTAGTATAAGTATAGACTACAGTACTTGGTGGATATACGAGTAACATGAGTATTGTGTTGTATCTAGTATAAGTAAAGACTATAGTACTTAGTGGATATTTGAGTAATGTACAGTATGTAGTATAAATAGAGATTACAGTACTTAGTGGAGATATGAGTATCATATAGTATGTAGTATAAGTAGCGATTACAGTACTTAGTGGATAGATGAGTATTGTATAGTATGTAGTATAAGTGGATACTACAGTACTTAGTGGCTGCATGAAAAATTATGAGTTTTGTCAAAAACAACATAATCAACATCAAAATGACAAAATAACAACTAAAACAATAATAAAAACATTCACATCAAAAACAACAAAATCAACATTAAAGTGATAAAATAACAACAATATTAACAAAAACAAAAACATCACAAACAACTACAACACCAACAACATAAAAAACAACATTAACAAAAACAACCGTAAGATCAAAAACAACACTAACATCAACAACAACAACATCAATAACAGCAACTTCAAAAACAACATAACCAACATCAGAAACAAAAAACAACAACAATAACAACATCAACAACATTATCAAAAACATTAACGACAACATCAAAAACAACATTAATAATATCAAAAACGACATCAATAACATCAACAGCAATATCAATAACATCAACAACAATATAATCAACATAAAAACAATATTAACATTAACAACATTATCAAAACATCAACAAAAACTTTAAAAACAAAATCAATACCATCAACAACACAATCATCATAAAAAACAACAACAAAAACAACATAATCAACAACCAACTCAAAAACCAAAACAACAACAATAACATTCACATCAAAAACAACATAATCAACATCAACATTATAAAACAATGACAACATTAACAACAACAAAAGCATTACCAAAAACAAAAACAACATCACAAACAACCACAGCATCAAAAACAACATCAACAAAAACAACAGTAGCATCAAAAACAACGTCAACCAAAAACAACAACATTAACAACATCAACAACATTATCAAAAACATCATCAACATCAAGAACAACATTAAAAACATCAATAACGTCACCAAAAACATAAAAAATTATGACAATATTAACACAAACAACAACAACAAAAACAACAACAGTGTTCCTGGACAAGAAAGGTGGATCAGGTGGATCCCACCCGTGGATCCCATCTGAGGATCCCACACTGCAAAAGAAACGAGGGAAATACTCTGGACAAGGAAGGCGGATCAGGCAGATCCCACCTGTGGATCCCATCTGTGGATCACGGGATGATCCCACCTGTGGATTCCACCAGGATCCCACCTGAGGATCCCATCTGAGGATCCCACCGGTAATTCCCACCTGAGGATCCTACCTGTGGATTCCACCAGTCGATTCCCACCTGAGGATCCCTAAAGACGGAGAAGGAACTCACCTTTGAAATATTCTTCTGTGGGGGTGTTTGGCGTGGTGGGACAGGGGGGAGGCTCGCAGTAATCAGGGAGGTCTGGATGCTGTGCACTTGTAAGGAAGTCAGTAACAAAGTCAAAGTATTTCTCCGTGGGCCATCTTTCTTGCCGGTAGTGACACTCAAAGTCGTACATGACGGGCTCCTGCAGACCACAAGGAGACAAAAGTCCCCTTGAGAGAAGATGGGACAAAGACAGAATTGTTGCTATGTTCTTTCTGATGGTGAAGAAGAAGAGACGCTACTTGCCAGACCTGCTGTTGACCCAGGTCAGGAACTAAGACCACATTTACACTGCACACCAATTCTGATCTTTTGGCCCTCAAGTGACCTGGCTCGGATTTTGGTTGCCAGTCTGAACGCTCCAGAGTGCTTCAGATCTGATCTTTTGGCATCAGATTCAGACCTAATGAGACTGTAGTCCTGAATTTGATAGGAATCCATCCCGTCCCATCTATTTTCTACCGCTTTTCCCTGACAGGGTCGTGGGGGGGTGATGGAGTCCATCCCAGCTGCACACTGGCGGAAGGCGGGGTCTGATTGGGACCGGATCTTTTCAAATGTGACTTCAGTCTGAACACAATGTGACCTGAATGTGACTTTGTTGCCAGGAAGTGGATACTGCCTTCAAAGAACTCCGGCTTAATAGTGATTCCCAGAGCCCAAAAAGTCTGCGGGCTATAGAGTGTTTTCTATTGGGGCTCCAGTACTCTGGAATGTTCTACAGGTAGCAGTTGGAGATGCTACCTCAGTAGAAGCATTTAAGTCCCATCTTAAAACTCATTTGTATACTCTAGCCTTTAAATAGACCCCCCTTTTAGACCAGTTGATCTGCCATTTCATTTCTGCTCTGTCCCCTTCTCTTTCGTGGAGGGGAGGGGGGGACACAGGTTCAGTGGCCACGGATGAAGCGCTGGCTGTCCAGGGTCGGGACTCAGGGTGGACCGCTCATCTGTGCACCGGTTGGGGACATCTCTGCACTGCTGACCTGTCTCCACTCGGGATGGTCTACTGCTGGCCCTATTATGGACTATAGACTCTCACTATTATGTTAGATCCACTATGGACTAGTCTCTCACACTATTATGTTAGATCCACAATGGACTGGACTCTCACACTATTATGTTAGATCCACTATGGACTGGACTCTCACACTATTATGTTAGATCCACTATGGACTGGACTCTCACACTATTATGTTAGATCCATAATGGACTGGACTCTCACTATTATGTTAGATCCACTATGGACTGGACTCTCACACTATTATGTTAGATCCACTATGGACTGGACTCTCACACTATAATGTCAGATCCACTATGGATTGGACTCTCACTATTATGTTAGATCCACTATGAACTGGACTCTCACTGTTATGTTAGATCCACTATGGACTGGACTCTCACACTATTATGTTAGATCCATTATGAACTGGACTCTCACACTATTATGTTGGATCCACTATCGACTGGACTTTCACTATTATGTTAGATCCACTATGACCTGGACTCTCACACTATTATGTTAGATCCACAATGGACTGGACTCTCACTATTATGTTAGATTCACTATGGACTGGACTCTCACACTATTGTGTTAGACCCACTATGGACTGGACTCTCACACTTTTATGTTAGATCCACTATGGACTGGACTCTCACACTATTATGTTAGATCCACTATGGACTGGACTCTCACACTATTATGTTAGATCCACTATGGACTGGACTCTCACACTATTATGTTAGATCCACTATGGACTGGACTCTCACTATTATGTTAGATCCACTATGGACTGGACTCTCACACTATTGTGTTAGACCCACTATGGACTGGACTCTCACACTTTTATGTTAGATCCACTATGGACTGGACTCTCACACTTTTATTTTAGATCCACTATGGACTGGACTCTCACACTATTATGTTAGATCCACTATGGACTGGACTCTCACACTATTATGTTAGATCCACTATGGACTGGACTCTCACACTATTATGTTAGATCCACTATGGACTGGACTCTCACACTATTATGTTAGGTCCACTATGGACTGGACTCTCACACTATTATGTTAGATCCACTATGGACTGGACTCTCACACTATTATGTTAGATCCACTATTGACTGGACTCTCACACTATTATGTTAGATCCACTATGGACTGGACTCTCACACTATTATGTTAGATCCACTATGGACTGGACTCTCACTATTTTGTTAGATCCACTATGGACTGGACTCTCACAATTATGTTAGATCCACTATGGACTGGACTCTCACTATTATGTTAGATCCACTATGGACTGGACTCTCACACTATTATGTTAGATCCACTATGGACTGGACTCTCACACTATTATGTTAGATCCAGTCCATGTCCATTGCACCGGTCGCCCAGTGGGAGGTCCCCACATCTGCAGTACCCTCCAAGGTTTCTCATTGTCCCATTGGGTTGAGTTTTTCCTTGCCCTGATGTGGGATCTGAGCCGAGGATGTCCTTCTGGCTTGTGCAGCCCTTTGAGACACTGGTAATTTTGGGCTATATAAATAAACATTGATTGATTGTGATTGTTTCTTATGGAGAAAAATGCTTCACAATACAAACTTTTTCCATTTACAAACCCTGTTCAAGAACCAATGAAGTTGGTGGATCAAAGTTCTTCTGTACTTAAGTCTGGAATAAGATTTATTGTCCAAAAAAGGATGCGAGGAGTCTGGCTGATGCCTTTGATTAAGTAAAGGAAATCCCTTCCGGCCAAAGAGGGATTATTATTATTAAGTTGGGACGTTTTCTCCTGGAGGAACTTACCACATTGCCCATGTTGAGCCGCAGTTCTTGGAGCATTTGTATAAATATGCTAATATCTTTTCTGTTGGATGAAATGTTCCCGAACTTGTCCGCTAAATCCTGCAAACTCTGCTCCAAGTAGAAGACGTTGAGTTTTACCCAGCACATGGCGGCCTGGAAGACAAGGAGCAGACACAAACCATCTGAGTTACTTAGACCTCGCCCCAGCTGCCCTTAGCCGGGCCGGACTGGACAACAGTCTAAGGTCAGACAACGTTCGGTGTAAATGTGACACGAAGGCAAGGGTCAGGCTAGTCTTCCAGAGGTTGTGTTTCTTGTGTGATAACTGAGCACGCCACACAACAACTGTGAAGACTGAGCATGCAACACAAACATTGTGAGGACTGAGCATGCCACACAAACATTGTTATGACTGAGCATGCCACACAAACATTGTTATGCCTGAGTATGCCACACAAACATTGTCATGACTGAGCATGCCACACAAACATTGTGAGGACTGAACATGCCACACAAACATTGTTATGACTGAGCATGCCACACAAACATTGTCATGACTGAGTATGCCACACAAACATTGTCATGACTGAGCATGCCACACAAACATCGTCATGACTGAGCACGCCACACAAACATTGTCATGACTGAGCACGCCACACAAACATTGTGAGGACTGAGCATGCCACACAAACATTGTAATGACTGAGCATGCCGCACAAACATTGTTATGACTGAGCATGCCACACAAACATTGTGATGACTGAGCATGCCACACAAACATTGTGATGACTGAGTACGCCACACAAACATTGTCATGACTGAGCCCGCCACACAAACATTGTGAGGACTGAGCATGCCACACAAACATTGTCATGACTGAGCATACCACAAAAATATTGTGATGACTGAACACGCCACACAAACATTGTGAGGACTGAACATGCCACACAAACAGTGTGAGGACTGAGCATGCCACACAAACATTGTTATGACTGAGTATGCCACACAAACATTGTCATGACTGAACACGCCACACAAACATTATGAGGACTGAACATGCCACACAAACATTGTGAGGACTGAGCATGCCACACAAACATTGTTATGACTGAGCATGCCACACAAACATTGTTATGACTGAGTATTTCACACAAACATTGTGATGACTGAGCATGCCACACAAACATTGTAATGACTGAGCATGCCGCACAAACATTGTTATGACTGAGCATGCCACACAAACATTGTGATGACTGAGCATACCACACAAACATTGTGATGACTGAGTACGCCACACAAACATTGTCATGACTGAGCACGCCACACAAACATTGTGAGGACTGAGCATGCCACACAAACATTGTCATGACTGAGCATACCACAAAAATATTGGGATGACTGAACACGCCACACAAACATTGTGAGGACTGAACATGCCACACAAACAGTGTGAGGACTGAGCATACCACAAAAATATTGTGATGACTGAACACGCCACACAAACATTGTGAGGACTGAACATGCCACACAAACAGTGTGAGGACTGAGCATGCCACACAAACATTGTGATGACTGAGTATGCCACACAAACATTGTCATGACTGAACACGCCACACAAACATTGTTATGACTGAGTATGCCACACAAACATTGTTATGACTGAGCATGCCACACAAACATTGTCATGACTGAGCATACCACAAAAATATTGTGATGACTGAGTATGCCACACAAACATTGAGCCGACTGAGCACGCCACACAAACATTGTGAGGACTGGGCATGCCACACAAACATTGAGCCGACTGAGCACGCCACACAAACATTGTTATGACTGAGTCTGCCACACAAACATTGTTATGACTGAGTACGCCACACAAACATTGCGATGACTGAGCATGCCACACAAACCTTGTTATGACCGAGCATGCCACACAAACATTGTTATGACTGAGCATGCCATACAAACATTGTGATGACTGAGCATGCCACACAAACATTGTTATGACTGAGCACGCCACACAAACATTTTCATGACTGAACACGCCACACAAACATTTTCATGACTGAACACGCCACACAAACATTGTCATGACTGAACACGCCACACAAACATTGTGATGACTGAGCAAGCCACACAAACATTGTCATGACTAAACATGCCACACAAACATTGTGATGACTGAGCACGCCACACAAACATTGTCATGACTGAACACGCCACACAAACATTGTTATGACTGAGCATGCCACACAAACATTGTCATGACTGAGCATACCACAAAAATATTGTGATGACTGAGTATGCCACACAAACATTGAGCCGACTGAGCACGCCACACAAACATTGTGAGGACTGGGCATGCCACACAAACATTGAGCCGACTGAGCACGCCACACAAACATTGTTATGACTGAGTCTGCCACACAAACATTGTTATGACTGAGTACGCCACACAAACATTGCGATGACTGAGCATGCCACACAAACCTTGTTATGACCGAGCATGCCACACAAACATTGTTATGACTGAGCATGCCACACAAACATTGTGATGACTGAGCATGCCACACAAACATTGTTATGACTGAGCACGCCACACAAACATTTTCATGACTGAACACGCCACACAAACATTTTCATGACTGAACACGCCACACAAACATTGTCATGACTGAACACGCCACACAAACATTGTGATGACTGAGCAAGCCACACAAACATTGTCATGACTAAACATGCCACACAAACATTGTGATGACTGAGCACGCCACACAAACATTGTCATGACTGAACACGCCACACAAACATTGTGATGACTGAACACGCCACACAAACATTGGGCACTAACATGCTGACCAAAGGTTCCATCAATTGAGGAAAGTCTTACCTCTTCTTTTGGAACGTATTGTACAGGAATTTTGTAGTCTTTGGGAATATTATGTTTCTGTGGGAGGACAAGACAATACAAAGTGAAACAAATAAAAATAAATATTATGTTTCTGTGGGAGGACAAAACAACACAAAGTGAAACAAATGAAAGTTTTATCAACTTTTAGTAGCCTGGCAAGTTTCCTAGCAACCAGAAAAGAAAATCCAGCTGCCGCCCCTAAAATGTGCAGAACTCCAAATTGTGTTTGAGCACAACATGTTTCTTTAGAAATTGTAGTATTTCGAAGATGTCAGCAAGGGAGCGTTAGGACTTTATCAAATAAGATACCAATATCGATATTCCTGCATGCATCGGTACTCGTATCTCTACGATACCTGGATGTCATTTGTGTAAATAAAGATGTGAAAATATTAGGTCTGTCAAACAATTACAAATATTTAATCACAATTAATGATATTGTATTCATAGTTAACTCAAAGTATTCTGTATAATGGAAAATAGATATCATTTTTCATCATTAGTAAGTGTGCCCAGGACAAATAAATGTTTTAATTTGCTTTAATGAAATGTTATTAATGTCAGAGTTATTTGTTGACGAACCCCAAGATGCAGAGATGGAGGTAGGCATGGAGTGATAAAACATGATTTAATAAAGATACTAAGACAAAATCAAACAAGAGGGTACTAACACAAAGCGCACACAAGGCAGATATCAAACTAAGGGTCTTTAGCATAGAAGCTAGCAAGAAACAAAAAAGGGCCTTGCGTGGAAGCTAGCGGGTAGCAAACAGGAAAACAGAAGTCGTTACTTGTAGAGTGAAAACAAAACAGAAGCAGGGAACAAAAGACAGTAAGTTACAAACAAACGAATGTAGCTTACCGCTACGCTGCAATAAAACGACACTATAGCAATGACAGGAGAGACATGTGGCAACGACAATGCAATAAAATGCAATGATCCAGCAACTGACATAAGACGAAGAGGGTACAAATAGGAGCGGGCTGATTGGCAACAGGTGTGACCAGGTGCCAATCAGCCGCAGCTGAGGAGGAACACAGCACTCAGGGAACAAGACAGGAAGCTGACAAAATAAGAGCACTAGACAGGAACTAAAGACAGAATACTAAACAGAGGAAACAGACAAATGCAGAGGAAAATTAAAACATAGACAAACTGTCAGGGGAAAGCCTGACAATTAAAACTTTATGCTTTCTTTGAACAGCTCGACACAAAAATGACACCGACATATTTTGATTGACAATAATAAAAAAAAAAACTGCAGTGTATTTTGTATTTTGTGGGAATACAGAATTAGTATTCCTGCTGTAGGAGCACTTGCATTGAGAGGAGGAGCTACACCCTCATGTTTAGATAGCAGTTTCACAACATGTGGATCGTTACGATCATGCTTTGTTTGTTAATGTACATCATCTGTGATATTTCTACCTGAGTAAATATTCCGTAGATTACATGTTGTACAAGTTAATTTCATTTCATATCGCTGCATGGCAGTTTTTAATCTTCTCTATTCATCAACATGTAACATTCAGCCCTCGAAACATTCTGTAATCGAGGACTATCAATTAGAACATGTCGTAACATGATATACGCTTCTTTCCATCTGCCAGAAAATGTCTTGTTCCTATTCTTTAATTGACGGTTTAGCATTTTGTATTTAGGTACAAATACCAAAAAGTAAATTATTTGACAAAGCATAACATAAGACATTCCCATTCTGTTGTGTAATTAGACGGATGTAACGTGTAGCGCTTTTGTCGTGTGATCGGTTTGAGAAAGTGGTGAAAGTCTCTGATAAAAAAGTCACTCAAAACTTCCTGCCTACAGTCTTTCATTTTGCTGAGCTTTTATGTCAGTTTACTAAAACCGTTAAGAGTAACAATCTACAAACCCTGTTTCCATATGAGTTGGGAAATTGTGTTAAATGTAAATATAAACAGAATACAATGATTTGCAAATCCTTTTCAAGCCATATTCAGTTGAATATGCTACAAAGACAACATATTTGATGTTCAAACTGAAAAACATTTTTTTTTTTTTGCAAATAATCATTAACTTTAGAATTTGATGCCAGCAACACATGACAAAAAAATTGGGAAAGGTGGCAATAAATACTGATAAAGTTGAGGAATGCTCATCAAACACTTATTTGGAACATCCCACAGGTGTGCAGGCTAATTGGGAACAGGTGGGTGCCATGATTGGCTATAAAAACAGCTTCCCAAACAATGCTCAGTCTTTCACAAGAAAGGATGGGGCGAGGTACACCCCTTTGTCCACAACTGCGTGAGCAAATAGTCAAACAGTTTAAGAACAACGTTTCTCAAAGTGCAATTGCAAGAAATTTAGGGATTTCAACATCTACGCTCCATAATGTCATCAAAAGGTTCAGAGAATCTGGAGAAATCACTCCACGTAAGCGACATGGCCGGAAACTGTGTCAAAAACCGACATCAATCTCTAACGGATATCACCACATGGGCTCAGGAACACTTCAGAAAACCACTGTCACTAAATACAGTTGGTCGCTACATCTGTAAGTGCAAGTTAAAGCTCTACTATGCAAAGCAAAAGCCATTTGTCATCAACATCCAGAAACGCCGCCGGCTTCTCTGGGCCCGAGATCATCTAAGATGGACTGATGCAAAGTGCAAAAGTGTTCTGTGGTCTGACAAGTCCACATTTCAAATTGTTTTTGGAAATATTCGACATCTTGTCCTCCGGACGAAAGGGGAAGCAAACCATCCAGACTGTTATTGACAGTGATGGTATGGGGGTGCATTAGTGCCCAAGGCATGGGTAACTTACACATCTATGAAGGCACCATTAATGCTGGAAGGTACATACAGGTTTTGGAACCACATATGCTGCCAGCTAAGAGCTGTCTTTTTCGTGGACGCCCCTGTTTATTTCTGCAAGATAATGCCAAGCTACATTCAGCATGTGTTACAACAGCGTGGCTTCATAAAAAAAGAGTGCGGGTACTTTCCTGACCCGCCTGCAGTCCAGACCTGTCTCCCATGGAAAATGTGTGGTGCATTATTAAGCGTGAAATACGACAGCGGAGACCCCGGACTGTTGAACGACTGAAGCTCTACATAAAACAAGAATGGGAAAGAATTCCACTTTCAAATCTTCAACAATTAGTTTCCTCAGTTCCCAAACGTTTATTGAGTGTTGTTAAAAGAAAATGTGATGCAACACAGTGGTGAACATGCCCTTTCCCAACTACTTAGACACGTGTTGCAGCCATAAAATTCTAAGTTAATTATTATTTGCAAAAAAAACAAAAACTTGATGAGTTTGAACATCAAATATGTTGTCTTTGTAGCATATTCAACTGAATATGGGTTGAAAATGATTTGCAAATCATTGTATTCCGTTTATATTTACATCTAACACAATTTCCCAACTCATATGGAAACGGGGTTTGTATATATAAATGCAATAAACTAATGTAAACAAGGCAGTGAAGCTAGGCGTGTGCATTTCTGATCGCTATTTTCCCGCTTGTGGCTCAACAGTAAATAGTCAAATCAGCCACATTTCCCCACGCTAGGGGGTGGGGTCAAACAGGAGTCAGAACCCGTTAATTGCACCTCGTAAAATATGAGTGCCCATAAAGGGACTTTTTATTATTGCGTTAACGCTGCCAGCCCTAAAAAAAACACACTTTTATTAGCACAAGAGATTGCACACCAGCAACATCATGTGACATCTCACAGCAGGGAAGGATTTTTTTATCAACAGCTGCTTTTTAAGTCCTAAACAAGTCAACCCGTGTATAGTAAATACATAAATATATATTTACCCTTGTGTAGTAAATATAAAACTCTATATTTAACCAAGGATAGTGAATATGTATATATATTTTTACCTGTGTATTAAATATAAAAATACATATTTACCTGTACGTGGTAAATATATAAATGTAGAATTTCCTGTGCTTAGTAAAAATGTACATATATATTTATTTGTGCCTAATAGTAAACAAAAAATATATATATTTACCCTTGCATGGTAAATATGTAGAAATATATTTACCCGCGTGTAGTAAATATGTAGATATATATTTACCAGTGCGTAGTAAATATGTAGATAGTTAATATATAAACATATATTTACCCTTGCGTAGTCAATATAAAAATATATATTTACTGTGTGTACTAATAATAAAAATACATATTTTCCCGTATGTAGTAAAGATATAAATATATATATATATATAAATATCCATCCATCCATTTTCTACCGCTTATTCCCTTTCGGGGTCGCGGGGGGCGCTGGCGCCTATCTCAGCTACAATCGGGCGGAAGGCGGGGTACACCCTGGACAAGTCGCCACCTCATCACAGGGCCAACACAGATAGACAGACAACATTCACACTCACATTCACACACTAGGGCCAATTTAGTGTTGCCAATCAACCTATCCCCAGGTGCATGTCTTTGGAAGTGGGAGGAAGCCGGAGTACCCGGAGGGAACCCACGCATTCACGGGGAGAACATGCAAACTCCACACAGAAAGATCCCGAGCCTGGATTTGAACCCAGGACTGCAGGAACTTCGTATTGTGAGGCAGACGCACTAACCCCTCTGCCACCGTGAAGCCCATATATATATATATATATATCTATATATATATATATATATATATATATACATATATATCATATATATATATATCTTTGCCCATGCATAGTAAATATACAAACATATATTTACCCTTGTGTAGTCAATATATATATATCTATATATATATATATATATATATGTATATATATATATATATATATATATGTATATATATATATATATCTTTGCCCATGCATAGTAAATATACAAACATATATTTACCCTTGTGTAGTCAATATAAAAATATATATTTACCCGTGCCCAGTAAATAAGTTGATATATATTTACTGTGCGTACTAATAATAAAAATACATATTGACCTGTACGTAGTGAATATATATATATATATATATATATATATATATATATATATATATATATATATATATATATATATATATATATATATATATATATATATATGTATATTTGTATATATATATTTACTTGTGCGTAGTAAATATGTAAATGTATATTTGGCCGTGCATAATAAATATGTAGATATGTACTTGTGCAAAGTAGATACATAAATATAGATTTTCCTGTGTGTAGCAAATATGCAGAAAAAATATTTACCCCTGTGTAGTAGATACATAAATATATATTTACCATTGCGTAGTACTAAATATATAAATATATATTTACCCATACGTAGTAGTAAATATATGATTATATATCTACCCGTGCGTAGTAGTAAATATATGAATATATATTTAGTTGTGCGTAGTAGTAAATATATGAATATATATTTAGTAGCGCCACAAGAAGTGAATGTGACAGTGTGTCATAACAACCATGACCAGCGAGATAAAAACGAGTGACATCAGTATCATTAGTCCAGAATCTTAACAATCTTGGGGGTCCACCCGATTAGGAAGATGTACCAAAAACCAGAAGTATTCAGTACACATGCCGGCTGGAAATGTTGTCGTTATGTGTGGCTGGCAAATAGTGAGCTGCAGGATAATGCTCCAAAGGTGACAAAGAGCCTTCTTACCAAAATTGAGAGTCTGGAGACGTCATCTGTCACTGGGTTGACCTCAAATTTACTTGAATGTACCCCGAGCGCGGTCAGCAGCAGTAAATGGACACAGATGAGTATCCGAATCTGCAGAGAGAAAAATCATTTGTCAGATGTTTGGCCGCATCGAATGCTTGGCATTTTTCAAATCATGTGGATGTTTGAAGAAGCACGCAAGCAGAAATGTCATTTAGCAGCCTGCTCCACACTCAGTACACACTTAGTACAACACTTAGTAGACACTTAACATGTGACACAGCCATAGCAACATCCTGATACCACAACAACACCAACACATGACGCTAACAACATCCTGATACCACAACAACACCAACACATGACGCTACCAACATCCTGATACCACAACAACACCAACACATGACGCTACAAACATCCTGATACCACAACAACACCAGCACATGACGCTACCAACATCCTGATACCACAACACCAACACATGACACTACCAACATCCTGATACCAAAACAACACCAACACATGACGCTACCAACATCCTAATACCACAACAACACCAGCACATGACGCTACCAACATCCTGATACCACAACAACACTAGCACATGACACTACCAACATCCTGATACCACAACAACACCAGCACATGACGCTACCAACATCCTGATACCACAACAACACCAGCACATGACGCTATCAACATCCTGATACTACAACAACACCAGCACATGACACTACCAACATCTTGATACCACAACAACAGCAGCACAAGACGCTACCAACATCCTGATACCACAACAACACCAACACATTACGCTACCAACATCCTGATACCACAACAACACCAACACATGACGCTACCAACATCCTGATACCACAACAACACCAGCACATGACACTACCAACATCCTGATACCACAACAACACCAACACATTACGCTACCAACATCCTGATACCACAACAACACCAGCACATGACACTACCAACATTCTGATACCACAACAACACCAACACATGACGCTACCAACATCCTGATACCACAACAACACCAACACAAGACTCTAACAACATCCTGATACCACAACAACACCAGCACATGACGCTACCAACATCCTGATACCACAACAACAACAGCACATGACACTACCAACATTCTGATACCACAACAACACCAACACATGACGCTACCAACATCCTGATACCACAACAACACCAACACAAGACTCGAACAACATCCTGATACCACAACAACACCAGCACATGACGCTATCAACATCCTGATACCACAACAACACCAGCACATGACACTACCAACATCTTGATACCACAACAACACCAGCACATGACGCTATCAACATCCTGATACCACAACAACACCAGCACATGACAACACCAACATCTTGATACCACAACAACACTAGCACATGACACTACCAACATCTTGATACCACAACAACACCAACACATGACGCTACCAACATCCTGATACCACAACAACACCAACACATGACGCTACAAACATCCTGATATCACAACACCAACACATGACACTACCAACATCCTGATACCACAGCGTCACCAACACATGATGCTACCAACATCCTGATACCACAACAACACCAACACATGACGCTACCAACATCCTGATACCACAACAACACCAAGACATGACGCTACCAACATCCTGATACCACAACAATGCCAACACATGACGCTACCAACATACTGATACCACAACAACCCCAGCACATGACGCTACCAACATCCTGATACCACAACAACACCAACACATTACGCTACCAACATCCTGATACCACAACAACACCAGCACATGACACTACCAACATCCTGATACCACAACAACACCAGCACATGACACTACCAACATCCTGATACCACAACAACACCAGCACATGATGCTACCAACATCCTGATACCACAACAACACCAGCACATGACACTACCAACATTCTGATACCACAACAACACCAACACATGACGCTACCAACATCCTGATACCACAACACCAACACATGACTCTAACAACATCCTGATACCACAACAACACCAGCACATGACGCTATCAACATCCTGATACCACAACAACACCAGCACATGACACTACCAACATCTTGATACCACAACAACACTAGCACATGACACTACCAACATCTTGATACCACAACAACACCAACACATGATGCTACCAACATCCTGATACCACAACAACACCAGCACATGACGCTACAAACATCCTGATATCACAACACCAACACATGACACTACCAACATCCTGATACCACACCAACACCAGCACAAGACGCTACCAACATCCTGATACCACAACAACACCAACACATGACGCTACCAACATCCTGATACCACAACAACACCAGAACATCACACTACCAACATACTGATACTACAACAACACCAGCACATGACACTACCAACATCCTGATACCACAACAACACCAGCACATGACGCTACCAACATCCTGATACCACAACAAGACCAGCACACGACACTACCAACATCCTGATACCACAACAACAACAGCACATGACACTACCAACATCCTGATACCACAACAACACCAGCACATGACGCTACAAACATCCTGATATCACAACACCAACACATGACGCTACCAACATCCTGATACCACAACCCCAGCACATGACACTACCAACATCCTGATACCACACCAACACCAGCACAAGACGCTACCAAAATCCTGATACCACAACAACACCAACACATGACGCTACCAACATCCTGATACCACAACAACACCAGAACATCACACTACCAACATCCTGATACCACAACAACACCAGCACATGACGCTACCAACATCCTGATACCACAACAAGACCAGCACACGACACTACCAACATCCTGATACCACAACAACAACAGCACATGACACTACCAACATCTTGATACCACAACAACACCAACACATGATGCTACCAACATCCTGATACCACAACAACACCAGCACATGACGCTACAAACATCCTGATATCACACCAACACATGACACTACCAACATCTTGATACCACAACAACACCAACACATGATGCTACCAACATCTTGATACCACAACAACACCAGCACATGACACTTCCAACATCTTGATACCACAACAACACCAACACATGATGCTACCAACATCCTGATACCACAACAACACCAGCACATGACGCTACAAACATCCTGATATCACAACACCAACACATGACACTACCAACATCCTGATACCACAGCATCACCAACACATGATGCTACCAACATCCTGATACCACAACAACACCAACACATGACGCTACCAACATCCTGATACCACAACAACACCAACACATGACGCTACCAACATCCTGATACCACAACAACACCAACACATGACGCTACCAACATCCTGATACCACAACAACACCAGCACATGACGCTACCAACATCCTGATACCACAACAACACCAGCACATGGCGCTACCAACCTCCTGATACCACAACAACACCAACACATGACGCTACCAACATACTGATACCACAACAATACCAGCACATGACACTACCAACATCCTGATACCACAACACCAACACATGACGCTACCAACATACTGATACCACAACAATACCAGCACATGACACTACCAACATCCTGATACCACAACACCAACACATGACGCTACCAAACGCATTCCTGGCATTCATACTTTCATGTAGCGATTGTCTTGGTTTGTGTTTTCACATGCACATGTTACCAATCAAAGTATCGTCTGGATTTACACAATCGCAATGGCTTATATTGTTTACTTTATTATGTAAATACACAATGGCTTATAGTGTTTACTTTATTAATACCTTGGAGATGCTTTATGACAAACACTGTCCATTGAAGCAACTTAGTAAGAAGCAGAAGATAAACAATCAACCATGGATGACAAAACGACTGAAAAATGCTTGCAAGAAGAAGAACATGTTTTATAGAACATTTATAACACAAAGATCTACAGAAGCAGAAAACAAGTACAAAACATATAACTGGTATACTATGAACAAGTAGACAATAATATTACAGTCAATTCTTAGACCGGAACAAAAACAGTATGAGAGCAACATGGGCCATCCTAAAGAGCATTAATAAAAATGGTGCTAAAAAGGACTATCTTAAATACTTCTTAGATGGAAATGTAAAACATGACAAAATGAAGGAAGTAGTTGAAAGCTTCAAGAAGTACTTTGTGAACATTGGACCAAATGTGGAGGAAAAGGTTCCAGATCATTGTAGGACTTGAATGACACCATAGATAGAAACCCCAACTCTATGTTCCTAGAACAGGGGTCGGCAACCCAAAACGTTGAAGGAGCCATATTGGACCAAAAATACACAAACAAATCCGTCTGGAGGTGAAAAAATTTAAAAGCCATATTACATACAGATAGTGTGTCATGAGATATAAATTGAATTATGAGGATTCAAAGGAAACTAAATGAGCTCAAATATAGCCACAAATGAGGCATAATGATGCAATATGTACATATAGCTAGCCTAAAGAGCATGTTAGCATCGATTAGCTTGCAGTGACCAAATATGTCTGAGTAGCACTCCACACAAGTCAATAACATCAACAAAACTCACATTTGTGCATTCATGCACAACATTAAAAGTTTGGTGGACAAAATGAGACAGAAAAAGAAGTGGCATAACTCACGTCTTAGAAGGTCGGAGAAAGTTAAACAAATTCCGGTGAGTTCAAGGACCGCCAAAATGAGTAGGACAAAAACGGCGCTCGCCAAATACTCGAATCAGTGAAGCTTGTTTTTTGATTGATTGATTGAAACTTTTTTTAGTAGATTGCACAGTACAGTGCATATTCCGTACAATTGACCATTAAACGGTAACACCCTGTGGAAGATTCCGTCGTCTTTCCCCGTGCTCTTCGGCCAGCAGTACCACACAGATGCAGGATGCAGGTTTGTCAGTTTTTATTTTCTTTACACATCAAAAAGTTCTCTCAAAAACTCTCCAGCTTTTCAGCTCTCGTCTCTCTTGCTCGTTTCTTTTGCTCCCCCACTCTCATGGTCTCCAGCGCTGCTAATAAAGGGAACAGGTGATTAGAAAACTCGTTCCAGCTGAGGTATCCACTCACCTGTTGGCTGCTTCATGTGCCCCTGCACACACCCCGCCCGCAGGGGACGTGTGGAACATGCCCCTCTCCACATGCCTCCCCCGCCAGACTCAGGCCGGGCACCAGTTGGTGGTGAGCCTCGCCCGCCTCAAGGACTCGAGCACCGCCCCCACCCGCCGCAGGTCATCTTCCCAGCTGCTACTCTGGATGATAACATCATCCAGGTAGGCAGCCACGTATGCAGCGTGGGGTCGCAGCACCCGGTCCATGAGACGCTGGAACGAGGCAGGCGCACCGAACAACCCAAACGGGAGTGTCACCAACTGGTATAAACCTTCCGGAGTGGAGAAGGCCGTTTTTTCCCGGGACTCTGGTGATAAGGGAATCTGCCAGTAGCTCTTGGTTAAATCCAGTGTCGTGAAAAAACGAGCAGTGCCCAGCCGATCCAGAAGCTCGTCGACCCGAGGCATTGGGTACGCGTGAAAACGTGACACCTCATTCACCTTGCGGGAATCCACACAGAACCGCACAGATCCATCCTTCTTCCCTACAAGAACAATAGGGCTGCACCACGCACTGTGGGATTCTTCTATTACTCCCAACTCCAGCATGGTTTTTAATTTGTCCCGAACTATTTTGCATTTGTGCTCGGGAAGCCTGTATGGCCGAGACCACACCGTAATCCCCGGGCTGGTCTCAATATTATGTCGGATGGGATCCGTGCGCCCGGGCCGCGAGGAGAAAACTGAGTAGCGGCGCTGTAACTCAGCAAACTGCGCTCTCTGAGCCAATGTGAGCTGGTCATCACAGGGAAGAGGAGAAGAATAGGCGGAGCGCGGGATCTCTGGCCCCAACTCCTCCTCCTCTGTCACTACCGTCACTATGGACACAGGCACCGCCTCCCTCCATGCTTTCAGTAAGTTTACATGCTAAATTTGTAAGCCTCCATCTCGGTCCCAGCGCCGAACCTCGTGATCCACATTATTTACCTGCCGTGTGACCACAAAAGGTCCTTGCCACTTGGCTAGTAATTTTGAACTGGAAGTTGGGAGTAGTACAAGTACTTTTTCTCCCGGTGAAAATGTTCTAAGGTTGGTTCCCTTTTTATACGTGCGCTGCTGCCGTTGCTGGGCGCGGAGCAAATTTTCGCGTGACAAGTGCCCCACCTGGTGGAGTTTTGCTCGCAGGTCCATAACTTATTGTATTTCATTTTTACTGCGGCTTGAACCCTCCTCCCAGCTTTCTTTAATAAGGTCCAAATACGCTGCGCGGCTTCGTGCCGTATAACAACTCGAACAGTGCAAAACCGGTTGAGGTCTGGGGTGCCTCCCGCATCGCAAACATTAGGGGATCCAGACATTTATCCCAATTAGGTTTGTCCTCGTGCGTGAATTTACGGATCATGGTTTTTAGCGTTTTATCAAACCGTTCCAACACCCCGTCAGTTTGTGGGTGGTATACACTGGTGCGGATCGCTTTAATCCCCAATAACTCATACAGTTCCTTTGCCGTGCGTTGCAAAGGACGTGCCTTGGTCTGTCAGAATCTCTTTCGGGATTCCGACTCGGGAGATGACCTGAAACAGTGCTTGTGCTACTCTCTTGGCAGAGATGGAGCGCGGTGGCACTGCTTCGGGATAGCTTGTTGCGTAATCCACCAGGACTAACACAAAACGATATCCCCGTGTGCTCGGGTGAAATGGTCCGATGAGGTCCATCCCAATTCTTTCGAATGGGACCTCCATAAGTGGCAATGGGCGCAAAGGGGCCTTCGGGATAGCCGCCGGGTTAACCAGCTGGCAGTCCGGGCAAGCCGCACACCACCGGCGTACGTCCACCCGGATGCCTGGCCAATAGAAATGGACCATGACCCGATTGAGTGTTTTCTCGTACCCCAAGTGGCCAGCGAGGGGATTGCAGTGCCCCGCCTGGAAAGCCATTTCCCGGCGGGGTTTTGGCACCAACAACTGGGTGGACTTCTCACCTGTTTGGGCGTCACGGCTCGCTCTATATAACCTATCTCTGATAATCACAAAGTGGGAGAATACTCGCGTTTTCCCCGGCGCACCAGCTGACCGTCTATGCCAGGGGTCACCAACCTTTTTGAAACCAAGAGCTACTTTTTGGGTACTGATTAATGCGAAGGGCTACCAGTTTGATACACACTTAAATAAATTGCCAGAAATAGCCAATTTGCTCAATTTACCTTTAATAAATACACATATGTATATGTATATATATATATATATATATATATATATATATATATATATATATATATATATATATATATATATATATATATATATATATATATATATAAATGGGTATTTCTGTCTGTCATTCCGTCGTACATTTTATTTCCTTTTACGGAAAGCTTTTTTGTAGAGAATAAATTATTAAAAAAACACTTAATTGAACGGTTTAAAAGAGAAGAAAACAGGAAAAAAATTAAAATTAAATTTTGAAACACAGTTTATCTTCAATTTCGACTCTTTAAAATTCCAAATTCAACCAAAACAAAAGAAGAGAAAAACTAGCTAATTCTAATCTTTTTGAAAAAATACAAAAATAATTTACGGAACATCAGTAGTCATTTTTCCTGACTAAGATTAATTTTAGAATTTTGATGACATGTTTTAAATAGGTTAAAATACAATCTGCACTTTGTTAGAATATATAACAAATTGGACCAAGCTATATTTCTAGAAAAGACAAATCATTTATTTTACATTTTCCAGAAAAAAAATCTTAAAAGAAATTCAAAAGACTTTGAAATTAGATTTCAATTTGATTCTGAAGATTTTCTAGATTTGCCTTAGTAATTTTTTGAATTTTAGTCATAATAAGTTTGAAGAAATATTTAACAAATATTCTTTGTCGAAAAAACACAGAAGCTAAAATGAAGAATTAAATTAAAATGTATTTAATATTCTTTCCCCCCAAAAAATGCTTGAACAATGATTTAAATTGTCAGGAAAGAAGAGGAAGGAATTTAAAAGGTAAAAAAGTATATGTTTGAAAATCCTAAAATAATTTTTAAGGTTGTATTTTTTCTCTAAAATTGTCTTTCTGAAAGTTATGAGAAGCAAAGTAAAAAAATAAATGAATTTATTTAAACAATTGAAGACAGTCTTTAAAAATATTTTCTTGGATTTTCAAATTCTATTTGAGTTTTGTCTCTCTTAGAATTAAAAATGTCGAGCAAATCGAGACCAGCTTGCTAGTAAATAAATACAATTAAAAAAATAGAGGCAGCTCACTGGTAAGTTCTGCTATTTGAGCTATTTTTAGAACAGGCCAGCGGGCGACTCATCTGGCACCGCGTTGGTGACCCCTGGTCTATGCAATCCACCTGGTCCCAGGCCGCACGCAAAGTTTCATCGCGGAACTGCTCAAGGGGAAAATCCTTCGTGGTTGCCAACGGAGGGCCGGTGGGGCCTCCAGCTAAGCCCCCGCCGGTTCCTGCTTGGCAGCGCCGGATAAATCCGCGTCGCCAGCGAGTACTGCGCGGAGGCTCCCCTGTCCTACAGTCCGTGAACGCATCTCCACACATTGTGTCACTAACTGGTTAAACCCGGGCCAATTCGTTCCTAAAATATTGGGATGCGTAAGGTGCGCGCTTGCAGCAAACTTGACACGATGCTTTTGACCCTCATACCAAATTTCTACTGGCACAATCGGATACTCGTGCACATCCCCATGAATACACCTGATTCTTCCCCGTGTCGCCTGCCTCAACACCCCGGGTCGAACCACGTTTTGGTGAATCATAGACTGTTTACAGCCCAAATCCGCCATCGCCCGGTATGTACTCCCTTGTATTCTTACCGGGACACAGTACGTCTCCCCCGGATCGGGGCCGGGTGCTGGTGCCCCGCCAACCCGCATCACCTGCCCCACCTCCATCAAGGAGCACTCCCGGCGAACGTGACCGGGTTGACCGCAACCCCAGCACACCGGCCCGGGTGTCTGCGGCGCCATAAGTGAGGGAAGCCCTCTCTGGACAGCGCTGGTAGCCTGCAACGGACATGGAGACAGACGATTATATCCCCGGCCCCCCCCTTGTTGGATGTGTATGTGTGTTGTGACTGGGTGCGTGTGTGTATGTGTGCGTGTTGATCGTTCGAGGAGTGACCTGCTCCATGCTTCCAGGTCCTCCGGCCAGGTGAGGGCGCCGCTCCAGTGCCATTCCGTCTGGTGGCGTGAGTCGTCGGCGTGGTGCTGGGATGGGCCTTTCGGTCGCTTTTGCCATCGCTTCCCTGTGGACCGCTGGGTGGTCCTCGGCCAGTATCACTGCTGTCTTTACATCGGCAGGATGGTGATACCTCACCCATGCTGCGGTCCTGGGCGGAAGGGCGTCGATAAATTGCTCCATGAGGATCTTGACCATTCGGCTGGAGCCACCGAATTGCCGCGTCCTGCATTTGCTGCGCCAGGATGAATGAGAGGTCCTCTTGGCCCAATTTCATCGTTCGGAATTTCCTTCGGTGATCCTCCGGGCTGCTGCCAACCAGACTGCATCCTGGCGGCCGCCGGGACACTCAACGCCGCCCACTGTGCCTCCCCCACCAGAAGCGTCAGTAGCTTCACTCCCCACTCTGCCTCCAGCCGTCTGCATGAGGTCGCCGTGGCCTCGAAGATGTCCAGGAATGTATGGGGGTCTTCTGCCTCCCCTATTCGCTGCATTGTGGCTGTTGCTCCCGCCCCTACCGTGGCTCAGTCCATTAGCTGCTGTATTAGCTGCGTCTGCTGCTGGCTTTCTGCCGACACCTCGGCCAGCACTTGCCCGAGCGCCTCCAGGGGTGTTGCGGTGGACATTTTTGTGGTCTGTTTGAGTTGGGCGCCAGTTGTGGAAGTTTCTGTCATCTTCCCCGTGCTCCTCGGCCAGCAGTACCACACAGATGCAGGATGCAGGTTTGTCAGTTTTTATTTTCTTTACACATCAAAAAGTTCTCTAAAAAACTCTCCAGCTTTTCAGCTCTTGACTCTCTTGCACGTCTCCCTTGCTCGTTTCTCTTGCTCCCCCTCTCTCATGGTCTCCAGCGCTGCTAATAACAGGGAACAGGTGATTAGATAACTCGTTCCAGCTGAGGTATCCACTCACCTGTTGGCTGCTTCATGGCCGGCCCCTGCACACACACCGCCCGCAGGGGAAGCGTGGAACACGCCCTTCTCCACACACCCCAATAAGTTTTTCAACTTGTTTAAGTCGGGGTGTCAGGCTCGCCCCTGACAGTTTGGTTGTGTTTTACTTTTTCCCCTTTGTGTGTGTAGTATTTCCTGTCTTTAGTTCCTGTCAGCACTCTTATTTTGGTTCAGTTTCCTGTTTGTGTCCCTGAGTGCTGTGTCCCTCCCTGCGGCTGATTCGCACCTGACCACA
The DNA here is from genome assembly GCF_033978795.1 of Nerophis ophidion. Taxonomy (NCBI): domain Eukaryota; kingdom Metazoa; phylum Chordata; class Actinopteri; order Syngnathiformes; family Syngnathidae; genus Nerophis; species Nerophis ophidion. Next base: position 18,708,727 of record NC_084622.1, read on the forward strand.
CCTGGTGTCAATCAACCCACTCCTATTTAGACCTGTATTCCCATCCAGTCAGTGCTGGATTATTGTCACTTCTGTATTGTTGTGTTGTGTCGTGCCATTGCAGCGTAGCGGTAAGCCATATTTTGGTAGCAGTTTGTAGCTTATTGTCTTTTGTTCCCCGTTTTCAATTTGTCTTTGTACTACACGTAACGACTTCTGTTTTTCTGCTCGCTACCTGCTAGCTTCCACGCTAGGCCCTTTTGTTTTTACTAGCTTCCATGCTAAGCTCCTTTTGTTTTTGCTCGCTTGCATGCTAAGCTCCTTTTGTTTTCTAGCTCCCATGCTAGCTCTTTTAGTTCGTACCCCTTTTGTTTGGTTTTGTCTTAGTGTTTTGATAAACCATGTTTTCGTACTCAATGCCTGCCTCCTTCTCTGCATCTTGGGGTTCGTCGCAAACAATCTCTGACACTGGGTCCACGTTAATCTATTCATTGTAGATTCATGTTTAATGTAAACAGTGTGCTTTATAGCAAATAGGGAGGTTTGTGTCATTTTTGTCCTCCTACAGAAACCAAATTAAAACAAAAAATATGTTTTTTTTCCCCTCATCATTTCCATTTTTCATATATTTTTGAAAAAGCTCCAGAGAGCCACTTGGGCGGCGCTAAAGAGCCGCATGCGGCTCCAGAGCCGCGGGTTGCCGACCCCTGTCCGAGACAACAGAGGAAATAATCAATATTGTGAGAAAAGGTCAATCCAAGACCTCAACTAATTGCAACGAAACTGATATGGAAACGATAAAAAAAGGTTATTGAAGAGATTTCAGAACCTTTAACAGATATCAGCAACCTATGATTTCAAACAGGCACATTCCCAGATAAAATGAAAATAGCAAAAGTCATACAGATTTGTAAGACTGGAGACAAACACCAAGTCTACAAACTACACACCTGTTTCTCTACAGTCACCATTTTATACTATTATTGAAAAATGATACAACAACAGATTAGACAAATTCATAAATCCAAATCACAGACAACCAATATGGATACGGAGCCCACATCTCAACATCAATGGCAGTCATGGAAATAACAGAAGAGATCACCAATGTGATGGATGTTAAAACATGTGCATCTTAATCAACTAATTACAATGGTATGCAATTAGAGGGTTGGTCTTGAACTGGATTAGAAGTCACTGAACCAACAGGAAGTAGTAGGTGAAGATAGGTGAACACAGAGTTCTGCAGAGCTGAAACCATCTTGTGGCGTACCTCAGGGATCAACACTGGGACCCCAAATGTTCAATCTTTATATAACCAACATTTGTAAAGTTACAAAGGACTTAAAGTTAATTTTATTAGCAGATGACAAAACTTTTGTTCAGGAGAGAACACACAGAAGATCATACAAATGAATAACAGAAGAAATTAAACCTGCAAGCAGCGATGGACTGGACCGCTTTGGCTGCTGCCCCCGCGACCCAAGCCCAGATAAGTGGTAGAAGACGGATGGATGGATTATTACACAGAGAAAAAGTTGTATACACATGTGTTATACATCAGTCTCATAGTAATAACAGTTGTAAAGTGGCTTGGACATTTTATAAGGACGCCTTGGTGACGCCATTTTGAGACTCTAATGCATGGTGAATGTAATGCAGTTGTTGTATTGAAGTGGGAATAGCAAACTTCCTGTTGATTTTAGTTGGGGGCGGTCAGTGTAGGATATATAGGTCTCAGTGAGACCTATATTGAGGTTTTTGTTTCATGTGTGTATGAAAGTCCTACAGTTTTGTCTGAGCAGAAAGTCGCCTTTTGTGACAACAGCAGCAGCGCAATGGTTCTTTGCAGGCTCATAAAATCCAAACCGGGGTAGTAATTAAACTCTCTTTAACTTTTAATCAGAAGGGTTCAATCTCTCTTCTGTGCTTATTTGAAGCCGAAACGACAAACGGCCTCAGAGGAGATAACGTTTGAAAGAAAGCAACATTTTTTTTGTAATTGAAGTGAGAATAGCAAACTTCCTGTTGATTTTAGCCGGGGGGTCACAGTGGATGAAATATAGGTCTAACTGAGACCTACGTAGTGGTGTTTTGTTTCATGTTTCTACGACATTCCTACTGGAAGTTACAGACAGTTTGTCTGTGTTTTCTTCCTAGGGGGCGATAGAGCGCAATTTGGTTTTTTGATGAGATCGCAATTTTCGCAAAGTCCTGATGTGTGTGTCAAATTTGGTGAGTTTTGAAGCATGTTAAGGGGGTCAAATTACAGCTCAAAGAGGCACCGGTATAATAATAGAAAATAATAATAATAAAACCTTAGGAATTCAAAAGGGTCCTCTGTCCCAATGGGACATCGGTCTCTAATGAACACATTAAAAAGATGCTTTGACAAAAACAGATTATTGTAGCAGGGCATTAAATGTTCTCGTCACCAGATTGGGGATTGGTGGATAGGTGGGGTGTGACCAAATATAAGGGGACACACTTCCGGGTGAAAAAGGTTGTTGTTGTGGAAATAAGTCTGATAATAAACTCACAGGCTCAGAAGTACTGCTCTCTGGCCTCGTTGTCTCCACTCCCACCTTGGTGACCATACTTGCCAACCCTGACCCTTTTCCCGGGAGACTACCCCAAAACTCCCGAAAATCTCCCAGGGAAACTATTCCCCCAAATTTCTCCCGATTTCCACCCGGTCAATATTATTGGGGGTGTGCCTTAAAGGCACTGCCTTTGGCATCCTCTACAACCTGTCCTCACGTTCGCTTTTCCTCCATGCAGACAGCGTGCCGGCCCAGTCACATAATACTGTTACGCGAGCGCCCCATTGTGGATGCGTGGGGAGTGTCGCCTCTCGATGCACGGGAGCATAACTAGCAGGAATGAAGGTAGGAACAGGTTTTAATATAACAATACAAAAGAACACTTGTACAAACGGTAAAATAAAAGTGTGCCAATGCATGGGAAGCAGAATACAAAACATTAGCAAAAGGCAGAGTTCAAAAAGTCCATAAAGCGCGAGCCGAGCGCGCAGAGACTAAGCTACACTTAGCAGACAGAATACAAACAGACCAAACTCACGTAACTGTTGCGGGTAGCAAACAAAGCGTCCAGGCAGAACAAAGGTAGCAGGCGGGCTTAAATACAAAATCATAATAACGTACAGGTGTGCGCCTGGCACCAGTGCAGGTGAAACAGATGAAGAAACCATGGTGACGAATGTAAACAAGGTAGTGCTCAAATACTGGGATCGGCAGAGTCCAAAACGTGATCAAAACATACAGAAAAGCAACCAACAAACGATCCATGTAGTGGATCGTAACAAATACATGCGGCTTTTACACACACATAGGTGAATACACACACTGAGGGTGACCGTATAAACAACTTTATCACTGTTACAAATATGCGCCACACTATGAACCTACACCAAACAATCATGACACATTTCGGGAGAACATCCGCACCGTAACACAACAGAACAAATACCCAAAACCCTTTGCAGCACTAACTCTTCCGGGACTCTACAATGTACACCCCCCGCTACCACCAAACCCCGCCCCATCTCAGCCCTGACCACCCCCCATCTCCCAAATTCGGAGGTCTCAAGGTTGGTAGGTATGTTGGTGACCCTGACGTTTATAGGACATGTTTAACACTGCAGGTCTCGTCGACGACTCGGCAACATTACAACAGTGAAACTCCCGGAGTTCTGGCAGCACGATCCCGAGCCCTGGTAACTCCTGCGTGTGAAAACTCCGTTTCGGCTTTGAGGGATTATGACAGATGATACACAGTACGTCTGAATGCTCAAACGACGTGGAGAGTTATGGGCGTGCTGAGGGATCCTCCGGCGGCAGACAAGTCCGGCGTGTTAAAGATTTTATTGCTGCGGCTGTACTAGATGTCTGACGCCGGGCGAGCTGACCGCCTTTTGTCTCTCAACAGCCTGGGGGAGAGCAGGCCTACTGAGCTGATGAAGAATATGCTAGCATTGACCGGTTCCAGGGATGCATCGTTCCTGTTCGCCAACTTGCCGTTAGTGGCCACGAAGGATTACAAAGGTTTGGCTGAGGAGGCAGACAGGATTCTTCTAGCTGCTCGCCAGTTCAGCGTTCATAGTTTTCTTAAAGGTAGATTTGGTGCATGGCTACCACCAGGTACCTGCACATAAATTGGACATACCTAAGACTGCCATGATAACTTCTTTTTGGATTATTAGAACTTTTGAGGATGCCATATGGCCTGCGGGGGTCAGTGCATACTTTTCAGTGGCTCAGGGATTCTGTTTTACGGGATTTACCATTTTTGTTTGTTTAGTCCAGAGTACGACAGATACAGTACTACCATGTTGTCGGCCGTCTGGACGCTCAAACGACGTGGAGAGTTATGGGCGTGCTGAGGGATCCTCCGGCGGCAGACAACTCCGGTGTGTTAAAGTCTTTATTGCTGCGGTTGTACCAGATGTCTGACGCCGAGCGAGCTGACCGCCTTTTGTCTCTCAACAGCCTGGGGGAGAGCAGGCCTACTGAGCTGATGGAGAATATGCTAGCGTTGCCCGGTTCCAGGGATGCATCGTTCCTGTTCGCCAACTTGCCGTTAGTGGCCACGAAGGATTACAAAGGTTTGGCTGAGGAGGCAGACAGGATTCTTCTAGCTGCTCGCTAGTTCAGCGTTCATAGTTTTCTTTAAAATAGATTAGGTGCGTGGCTACCACCAGGTACCTGCACATAAATTGGACATACCTAAGACTGCCATAATAACTCCTTTTGGATTATTAGATTTTTTGAGGATGCCATATGGCCTGCGGGGGGCAGCACAGACTTTTCAGTGGCTCATGGATTCTGTTTTACGGGATTTACCATTTCTGTTTGTTTAGTCCAGAGTTCAATCCCGGGCTCGGGATCTTTCTGTGTGGAGTTTTCATGTTCTCCCCGTGACTGAGTGGGTTTCCTCCGGGTGTCACGCCCAGGAAATCATGTTTTGTTTTGGTCATGTTATGTTTTGTTTTTTGGACACTCAGCTCCTGTTTTGCACTTCCTGGTTTGTGTTGCTACCATGACAACTCATCAATTCACAACAATTCACCTGGCCCTCATGTCACGCCCCTGTCCTCAGCCCTGACACCTGTTTGTTAATTTTCATAACCTATTATTTAAGCCAGAGTTACCAGGTAGTCGGCCTGGCATTTTACCCAAGTATACCTCAACTCCTTCATGCCATTTCATGCTGTTTGTTTTTTCCACGCCACTTAAGTTTTGCTATTCATGACACAGTGCAAGTGTTTTTGTTCATGTTTATAGTTTGTAGCCTTTATGCTAGTCTTTTGTTTTTTCGTAGCCAAGTATTCATACCTCCTTGTGAGCACCCTTTGTTTGCCTTTTTTTGTAGTTTGTTTTTGTGAGTAATAAATTAAAATGTACTCAGAGTCACGTCTCGCTCGTGTCAACTATCTTTTGCGTCGAAGAAACAACCCATGTCCAAGTCCATGTTTGACTCCGGCTTCCTCCCATGTCCAAAGACATGCACCCGGGGATAGGCCCCTCCCACCTCCAAAGACATGCAACTGGGGATAGGCCCCTCCCACCTCCAAAGACATGCAACTGGGGATAGGCCCCTCCCACCTCCAAATCATGCACCTGGGGATAGGTTGATTGGCAACACTGAATGGTCCCTAGTGTGTGAATGTGAGTGTGAATGTTGTCCATCTATCTGTGTTGGCCCTGCGATGAGGTGGTGACTTGTCCAGGGTGGCCCCCGCCTTCCTCCTGGATGCAACTGAGATAGGCTCCAGCCCCCCCCCCCCCGCATCCCCAAAAAGGGAAAAGCGCTAGAAAATGGATGAATGGATATTTGGACAATATCCCGGAGGCCAGTCAATCAGCCGTGGAACATTTGAAACATTCACGGCTGCGGTTTAGCCGGTTGAAGGAACACGGCCTGACTTTGGACCCGGCTCAGGGCCAGTTTGGAGTAACAGACATGGACTTTCTTGGCCAGCAGGTGTCCTCGCAAGGTGCAGTTTCTCTGCCCACAGGGTGGAGGCAATTTCCAAGTTTCCACGCCCACTCACTGTCAAGCTGCTTCAGGAGTTTCTCGGAATGGTCAATCCTTAGAACCGTTTCATTCCACGTGGAGCTCATCTCATGTACGAGGCATTTAAGGGGAGGAAAGGCTCACAGGAGGTGAACCGGTCTCCTGACAAGCTGCAAACGTTTGAAGACACAAAGTCTTCTCTGGCCAGCGCAACCTTCCGGGCACACCCCTCCCCCGACTGCTCCTTTCGCTCTCACTACTGATGACTGGAATGTAGCCGAGGGTGCAGTTTGCGAGCAGTTAGTGGCAGGGACAGGGCAGCCCTTCGCTTTTTTCAGCAGGCAACACCGGGCAACTGAAAAGAAATCCAGTACTTTTGACAAGGAGCTTTTTGGCCTTGTTCCTGGCGACCCGCCATTTCAGGTTCCTGTTGGAGGGTCGCGACTTCACCACTTTTGTGAACCACAAACCTCTGACTTTTGCCATGGATTGAACTTCAGACTCCTGGTCTGCTCGCCAGCTTGCATCCATCTCCGAGTTCACCACGAAAATTGGGCATGTGGCCGGAAAGCACAATGGATTAGCGGACTGTGTGTCACGGGTGCTTGTCAGTGGTGTGCACCTGGGTCTCCTCTTTGAGGATCAGAGCAAGGATCAAGATATTCAGGCCTGGCGCACAACGGTAACCAGTTTACAGTTTGTGGATGTTCCCTGCCATGGCAATGGTTCCACATTGCTCTGTGACATTTCTACTGGTCCACCTCGTCCAATGGTTCTTGCAGCTTGGTGCCGGCGGGTGTTTGATGCCGCATATGCTCTCTCTCACCCCGGCGTGAAGGCCTCTGTGAGGCTGCTTAGCACCAAATTTGTCTGGCCAGGCATGCAGAAGGATGTCAGGGAGTGGGCAGCCGCATCTGTGTCCAAGGTCCACCAGCACATCAAGGCAGCGCTGGAACACTACCAGGAGGTTTGACCATGTGCATGTGGACCTGGTGGCTCAACTGCCCTCCTCTCATGGGTGAACTCATCTCCTCACTATGGTGGACAGAACTATCAGATGGCCCGAGGTAGTTCCACTCAAGTCCACGACAACAAACAAGATTAATCCAGGTTTTATTTTCAACCGGGTCTCGCGGTTTGACACGCCGCCCAACACGTCAACATTTACGTGGAGGATCAACTACTATGACATTCAATATTTGTTTATTCTTTCTCTAATAAATGTCTATTATTTATCACATAAATGTTCATTATTTCTCACATAAATGTTCCTTATTCCTCACATAAATGTCTATTATTTCTCACATAAATGTTCATTATTTATCACATAAATGTCTATTATTTCTCACATAAATGTATTTTATTTCTCACATAAATGTCTATTATTTCTTACATAAATGGCTATTATTTCTCACATAATTGTCTATTATTTCTCACATAAATGTCTGTTATTTCTCACATAAATGTCTATTATTTTTCACATAAATGTCTATTATTCCTCACATAAATGTCTATTATTTCTTACATAAATGTCTATTATTTCTCACGTAATTGTCTATTATTCCTCACATAATTGTCTATTATTTCTCACATAAATGTCTATTATTCGTCACATAAATGTCTATTATTTCTCATATAATTGTCTATTATTTCTCACATAAATGTCTATTATTCCTCACATAATTGTCTATTATTTCTCACATAAATGTCTATTATTCCTCACATAAATGTCTATTATTTCTTACATAAATGTTTTTTCTATCTCACATAAATATCTATTATTTCTCACATAAATGCATATTATTTCTCACATAAATGTCTATTATTTCTCACATAAATGTCTATTATTTCTCACATAAATGTCTATTATTTCTCACATAATTGTCTATTATTTCTCACATAAATGTTCATTATTCCTCACATAAATTTATATTATTTCTCACATAAATGTCAATTAGTCCTCACATAAATGTCTATTATTTCTCACTCAAATGTTCATTATTCCTCACATAAATTTCTATTATTTCTCACATAAATGTCTATTATTTCTCACATAAATGTCTATTTTTTCTCACATAAATGTCTATTATTTCTCACATAAATGTTCATTATTCCTCACATAAATTTATATTATTTCTCACATAAATGTCTATTAGTCCTCACATAAATGTCTATTAGTCCTCACATAAATGTCTATTATTTCTCACTCAAATGTTCATTATTCCTCACATAAATTTCTATTATTTCTCACATAAATGTCTATTATTTCTCACATAAATGTTCATTATTTCTCACATAAATGTCTATTATTTCTCACATAAATGTCTATTATTTCTCACATAAATGTCTATCATTCCTCACATAAATGTCTATTATTTCTCACATAAATGTTCATTGTTTCTCACATTAATGTCTTTTATTTCTCATATAATTGTCTATTATTTCTCACATAAATGTCTATTATTTCTCACATAAATGTCTATTATTTCTCACATAAATGTATATTATTTCTCACATAAATGTCTATCATTCCTCACATAAATGTCTATTATTTTTCACATAAATGTTCATTATTTCTCACATTAATGTCTTTTATCTCTCACATAAATGTCTATTATTTCTCACATAAATGTCTATTATTTCTCACATAAATGTCTATTATTTCTCACATAAATGTCTATCATTCCTCAAATAAATGTCTATTATTTTTCACATAAATGTTCATTATTTCTCACATTAATGTATTTTATTTCTCACATAATTCTGTATTATTTCTCACATAAACGTCTATTATTTCTCACATAAATGTCTATTATTTCTCACATAAATGTCTATTATTTCTCACATAAATGTCTATTATTTCTGAAAGTGTAAACAGCAACTGTGGTATCCAACATGGCGGCCATCCCAGTCAGATTCTGGGTCTACTTCCTGTCTCATGAGTCTGACAGGAAGCAGCGAGTCTAAGTTGTGGCAGGAAAGCGGCGGTTCCGACATGAAGGTAACGCAGCAGCCAAAACTATCAGACCGTCCTGCGTCCATGTCTGGCCTGGCAGCGTGCAGGGGGCGTGGCCTCCCTACTGACCATCCTTCTTGCTCAAGGGCACAACGGCAGCTCAGAAGACTTTGGTCAATGACAGGATGAAGGTCGTGAAGTGTCAACTTGTGTTCAACCTCCCTCAGGTTTCTTAAACTCACTCCAGTGCAGCGATACGGACACTTGCAACGCCGCTCCTCTGCACCGATACAGACACTTGCATCGCCGCTCATGTGCAGCGATACGGACACTTTGCTAGATATTCAGCCCAACAGATCTTTACCACACTAGACCTTTACAACAACCGATCTTTACCAAAGCAGAACTTGAGCACAGCAGATCTTTACAACAACCAATCTTTACTACAACAGTCTTTACCACAGCACATTTTTTACCAATGCAGATCTTTACCAAAGCAGATCTTTACCAAAACAAATCTTTAGCACAACAGAACTTCAGCACAGTCAATGTTTAGCACAACAGATCTTTACCAGATTAGATCTTCACAACAACAGATATATACCACAACAGAACTTTAGCACACAAGATCTTCACTAAAGCAGATCTTTAACACAACCAATATTAATACAACAGATCTTTACCACAGCTGATCTTTACCACATTCAATCTTCACCAAAGACGATCCTTACCACAACAGATCTTTACCACAAGAAATCTTTACTACAGCAGATCTTTAGCACAGTAGATCTTTACCACAGTCGATGTTTACCACAACAGGTCTTTACCACAACAGATCTTTACCAGATTAGATCTTCACAACAACAGATATTTACCACAGCTGATCTTTACCACATTCAATCTTTACCAAAGACGGTCTTTCCCACAGCAGATCTTTAAAACAGCAGATATTTACAAAGCATTTTTTTTTTACCACAGCAGATCTTTAGCACAAAAGATCTTTACCTTAATAGATTGTTAGATCAGCCAATAACTACCACAATAGATATTTACTTCAATAGATCTTTACCACAGCGAATAATTACCACAACACATCTTTACTACAGCAAATCTTTACCACAACTGATCTTTACTGCAACAAATCTTGAGCACAGTAGATCTTTACCACAACAGATATTTACCCTAAAAGATCTTTACCACTGCGGATCTTTACCAGAGTCGATCTTTGGCACATCAAATATTTACCACAGCACATATTTAATACGACAGATCTTTACCTCAACATATTCTTACCACACCAGATCTTTACCACAACATAACTTTGGCACAGCAAATCTTCACCAAAACAGATCTTTACATCAGCCGATCTTTACCAGAACATATATTTAACACAACAGATCTTTACGACAACAGATCTTTACCATAACACATCTTAAACACAGCAGATCTTTACCACAATTGATCTTCATCACAAGAAATCTGTACCACTGCAGAACTTTACCAGAGTCAATCTTTGGCTATCAAATATTTACCACAGTACATGTTTAACATAGCAGATATTTACCACAGCAGATTTTACCCCAACAAATCTTTACCACAACATATCTTTACCGCAGGTGATCTTTACCACAGCCGCTCTTCAGCAAAACAGATCTTTAAGACAGCAGATGTTTAGCACAACATAACTTTACTACTTTAGCACAGTTGATCTTTAACACAACAGATCTTTACTACAGCGGATCTTTACCACAGGTGATCTTTACCACAGCTGATCTTTACCACAGCTGAGATTTACCACTGCAGATTTTTACCAAAACATATCTTTAGCACAGCCAATCCTTACTACAATAGATCCTTATCACAACAAATGTTTACAATGGTAGATCTTTACCATAGCCGATCTTTACCACATTCAATCTTTACACATTCGATCTTTACACATTCGATCTTTACCACAGCAGATCTTTACCACAGCAGATCTTTACCACAACAGATTTTTAACACAGCTGATCTTTATCACAGCTGCTCTTTACCACACCCAATCTATACCAAAAGAGCTCTTTAACACAACAGAACTTTAGCACAGCAGATCTTTACCACAGCCAATCTTAACTAAAATAGATTTTTACCACAACAATTTTTTACCACAACAGATATTTACCATAACATATCTTTACCACGGGAGATTGTAAGCCCAGCATATCTTTACCACAGCCAATCATTGCCACAACAAACCTTTACCACAGCTGATCTTTACCAGAGCTGAACTTTACCACAGTTTATCTATACCACAGTCGATATTTACCACAGGAAAATATTTACCACAGGAAATCTTCATCACAACAGAACTTTACCACAACAGATCCTTACCACAGACGATCTTTAACACAACTGATCCTTACCACAACAGATCGTTACCACAACAGATCTTTAGCACAACAGATCTTTAACACGACATCTTTACAACAGAAGATCTTTACCACAAGAGATATGTACCATAACAAATCTTAGGCAAATGATGTTTACCACAGTAGATCTTCACCAAAGCACATATTTACCACAACAGATCTTTACCACATTTGATCTTTACCACAACTGATCTTTAACACATTCGATCTTTACCACAACTGATCTTTAACACATTTGATCTTTACCAAAACTGATCTTTACCACAGTTGGTCTTTAGTACAGCAGAGCTTTACCACAACAGATTTTAACCAGATCAGAACTTTAACACAGCAGAACTTTACCACAGCCAATCTTTAGCACAACAGATCTTTAGTACAAGAGATCTTTACCACAACTGATCTTCACCACATCAGATCTTTACCACAGACAATCTTTAGCACAACAGATCTTTACCCCATCTGGACTTTGGCACAGCAGATCTTTACCAAAACTCATATTCACCACAACCAATCTTTACCAGAGTTTCTCTCCACCAAAACAGTTCTTCCTTACAACAGTCCTTTACCACAGTGGTTCTCAAATGGGGGTTTGCGTACCCCTGGGGGTACTTGAAGGTATGCCAAGGGGTACGTGAGATTTTTTTAAAAATATTTTAAAAATAGCAACAAATCCTTTAGAAATATATTTATTGAATAATACTTCAACAAAATATGAATGTAAGTTCATAATAATATAATGTATATGTTCCTTGACTGTACTTAAACGTAGAACATATGATAAGGGGGTACCTGACTTAAAACAATGTTGACAGGGGGTACATACCTGAAAAAAGGTTGAGAACCACTGCTTTACCACAACAGTCCTTTACCACATCAGATCCATACCACAACAGAGGCAAAATATACCCTATCAAATATTTACCATAACATATCTTTACCACAACAGATCTTTACCACATTAAATCTTTACCATAGCAGATTTTTACCACAGCCAATCATAACCACAACAAGTCTTTACTACAGCAGATATTTACCACAGCAGATCTTTATAACAAATCTTTAGCACCACAGAGCTTTACCAGAGCAGATCTTTAATACAGCCAATCTTTACTACAACAGATCTTTAACACAACATAACTTTGGCACAGCAGATCTTCACCAAAACAGATCTTTACCACAGCTAATCTTTCCCACATTCAATCATTAGCACAACTAATCTTTACCACACCAGATCTTTACCACAGTTTATCTTTATCACAGCAAATCTTTACCACAGCAGATTTTAACAGATCTTTACCACACCAGAACTTTAGCACAACAGATCTTTACCACAGCAGATCTTTACAACAGCTGATCTTTACCACAGTAGATATGACCACAACAGATCTTTACCACAGCTGATCTTTACCACAGCATATCTTTACCACACCAGATTTTTACACAGTTGATCTTTACCACAGCAGATATTACCACAACAGATTTTTACCACAGCTGATCTTTACCACAGCAAATATTACCACAGCAGATCTTTACCACATCAGAACTTTAAAACAGCAGATCTTTGCCACAGCCGAGATTTATAACAGCAGATCTTAAGCACAACCAATTTTTACTACAGCTGATCTTTACCACAGTCGATATTTACCACAGCAAGTCTTTACCAAACAGATCTTAACCAAATCAGCTCTTTACCACAACATAACTTTAGCACAGCAGATCTTTACCACAGCCAATCAGCACAGCAGATCTTCAGCAAAGCAGACACATTACCAAAGCCGATCTTTTCCACGGCCGATCTTTTCCACAGCCGATCTTAACCACGACGGATCTTTACCACAGTTAATCCTTACTACAGCAGATCTTTACCACGACAGATCTTTACCACAGCTAATCCTTACTACAGCAGTTCTTTACCACAACATATCTTTACCACAACACATCTTTGGCACAGCAGATCTTTACCACCGCTGTTCTTTACTCTAGTTAATCTTTACCACAGCCGATCTTTAGCAGAACATATATTTAAACGAGCAGATTTTTACCACAACAGTTCTTTATCAGAACAGATCTTTACCACAACAGTTCTTTATCAGAACAGATCTTTACCACAGCAGATCTTTATCACATAAGATCTTCACCACAGATTATATTTACCACAGCGTAACTTTACCACAACATATATTAACCAAAACAGATCTTTACCAAAGCAGATCTTTACCACAGCAGAACTTTACCACAGTCGATATTTAGCACAACAGATCTTTACCACAGCCAATCGTTATCATAAAAGATATTCAACTCAACAGACCTTTAGCAAAGCTGATCTTTACCAAATAGATCTTTACCACAGCCAATATTCACCACAACAGATCTTTACCACAATAAATCTTTAGTATAGCAGCTTTTTAACACATGTGATCATTACCACAGTTGATCTTTACCACAGTCAATCTTTACCAAAGCAGATTTTTACCACAGCAGATCTTTACAGCAGCAGATCTTTACCACAGCAGGTCTTTATCACAACCGATCATTACCACAGCCATTCTTTACCACAAAAGATCTTTACTAAAGCAGATGTTTCCCACAACAAATCCTTACCCCAGGAAATCTTTACCACACATCATCTTTACCACAACACATTATTACCAGAACATATTTTAACCATAGCAGATATTTACCACAGCGGATCTTTACCACGGCAGATCTTTAACACAACAAACATTTAGCAAAGCAGAATTTTTCCAAAGCTGTTCTTTATCACAACAGATTTTACCACAACAGATATTTACTACAGCAGATCTTTACCACAATAAATTATTTGCACATCAGAGCTTTGGCGCATCAAATCTTTACCATAACAAATCTTTACCACAAATGATCTTTGCCACAACAAATATTTACCACAGTTGATCTTTACCACAGCAGATTTTACCAAAGTAAATATTTGCCAAATCAGATCTTTACCATAACAATTCTTTTTTACCAAAACTGATCTTTACCACAACAAATCTTTACAAAAGCAGATCTTTACCACAGAAGATCTTTATGACAGATCTTTACCACAACAGATTTTTACCAATAAAATACTTTATCCCAACAGATCTCTGGCACAGCAGATCTTTAAAACAGCAGAACTTTACCAAAACAGATATTTATCCCAACTATTTTTTTTACCACAGTAGATCTTTACCAAAATTGATCTTTAGCAAAACAAATATTTACCAAAGCACATCTTTAGCAGAGCAGATCTTTACCACAGCAGATATTGACCAAAACAGATCTTTAACACAACATGACTTTAGCACAACATATCTTCAGCACAGCAGATGTTTAGCAAAGCAGATCTTTACCACAGCAGATCTTTATCACAGTTGATCTTTACCACAACAGATCTTTACCACAGCAGATCTTTAACATAACAAATATTTACAACAACATATTTGTATCACAGCAGATCTTTACCACGATGAATCTTTACCACAATTAGTAATTAGCACAACAAATCTTTACCACAGCTGAGCTTTACCACAGGTGATCTTTACCCTGGCAGATCTTTACCACAACAGATATTTACCACAACAGTTCTCCATCACAACAGATCTTTAGCACAGCTGATCTTTACCACAACAAATCTTTGCCACAGCAGATCTTTACCACAACAAATCTTTGCTACAGCAGATCTTTACCAAAATTGATCTTTAGCAAAACAAAAAATTACCAAAGCACATATTTAGCACAGCAGATCTTTACCACAGCAGATCTTTATCACAACAGATCTTTAACACAACATGACTTTAGAACAACATATCTTTACCACAGCCGATCTTTAGCACAGTTGATCTTTAACAAAGCCGATCTTTACCACAGCAGATTTTTACCACAGCCAATTTTGCCACATCAGATCTTTATAATAACAAATATTTACCACAACAGATCTTGAGCACAGCAGATCTTTACCACAACAAAATCTTTATCATAGCAGATATTTACCAAAACAGAGCTTTGCCACAACAAATATTTACCACAGTACATCTCTACTACAACAGATCTTTGCCACAGCAGATTTTTACCACATCAGATCTTTACCGTAACTATTTTTTTACTGGATAGATCTTTACCACAACAGATGTTTTTTATAGCTAATCTTTACCACAGTTGATCTTTACCACAGCAGATCGTTACCACAGCAGATCTTTACCACAACATATCTTTACCTTAACAAATCTTTATCAAAGCAGATCTTTACCAAAGTCGATATGTAGCAAAACAAATATTTAGCAAACCACATTTTTAGCACAGCAGATCTTGACCACAACAGATCTTTAACACAGCAGATCTTTAGCATAAAAAGACATGGGAAAGATCCAACAACGAATAATCAGAGAGAAAAAAGAATATGTTAGAAAAGAGGGATTGAATGTGTTGAGAGAAGAAGTGAAGAGCAGGTGGAGAAGCTGTGACTTTGGGACAAGAGCAGAATTGTGGAGCGACAGCAGCCCAGTGATATCACCAAGCTGGGGAGTATCACTCTTATGGAAAACATCAAAGAGGAAATGGATCAGTTTACACGACACGATGACATCATCATTGCAGTCTCTCCTCCATCCTGTGCAAGAGCAGAAGAGAACCAGAGAACATGGATGCTGCTGCAACAAGTGCTCAACTTTCTGCACTCAAAGGGAATTGATGTGGATTTTAACACCATGGATGTGGATATTAACACCATGGATGTGGATATTAACACCATGGATGTGGATATTAACACCATGGATGTGGATATTAACACCATGGATGTGGATATTAACACCATGGATGTGGATTTTAACACCATGGATGTGGATATTAACACCATGGATGTGGATATTAACACCATGGATGTGGATATTAACATGATGGATGTGGATATTAACACCATGGATGTGGATATTAACACCATGGATGTGGATATTAACATGATGGATGTGGATATTAACACCATGGATGTGGATATTAACACCATGGATAAGGATATTAACACGATGGATGTGGATATTAACACCATGGATGTGGATATTAACACCATGGATGTGGATATTAACACCATGGATGTGGATATTAACACCATGGAGATGGATTTTAACACCATGGATGTGGATATTGACACCATGGATGTGGATAGTAACACCATGGATGTGGATATTAACACCATGGATGTGGATTTTAACACCATGGATGTGGATATTGACATCATGGATGTGGATATTGACACCATGGATGTGGATATTAACACCATGGATGTGGATATTGACATCATGGATGTGGATATTGACACCATGGATGTGGATATTAACACTATGGATGTGGATATTAACACCATGGATGTGGATATTAACACCATGGATAAGGATATTAACACCATGGATGTGGATATTAACACCACGGATGTGGATATTGACATCATGGATGTGGATATTGACACCATGGATGTGGATATTAACATCATGGATGTGGATATTGACACCATGGATGTGGATATTAACACCATGGATGTGGATATTAACACCATGGATGTGGATATTAACACCATGGATGTGGATATTAACACCATGGATGTGGATATTGACACCATGGATGTGGATATCAACATCATTGATGTGGATATTAACACCATGGATGTGGATATCAACACCATGGATGTGGATATCAACACCATGGATGTGGATATCAACACCATGGATGTGGATATTAACACCATGGATGTGGATATTGACACCATGGATGTGGATATTGACACCCTGGATGTGGATATCAACACCATGGATGTGGATATTGACACCATGGATGTGGATATTAACACCATGGATGAGGATTTTAACACCATGGATGTGGATATTAACACCATGGATGTGGATATTAACACCATGGATGTGGATATCAACATCATTGATGTGGATATTAACACCATGGATGTGGATATCAACACCATGGATGTGAATTTTAACACCATGGATGTGGATTTTAACACAATGGATGTGGATATTAACATCATTGATGTGGATATTAACACCATGGATGTGGATATTAACAGCATGGATGTGGATTTTATCACCATGGATGTGGATATTAACACCATGGATGTGGATATTAACACCATGGATGTGGATATCAACACCATGGATGTGGATATTAACACCATGGATGTGGATTTTAACCCCATGGATGTGGATATTAACACCATGGATGTGGATATTAACACCATGGATGTGGATATCAACACCATGGATGTGGATATTACCACCATGGATGTGGATATTAACACCATGGATGTGGATATTAACACCATGGATGGGGATATTAACACCATGGATGTGGATATTAACACCATGGATGTGGATTTTAACACCATGGATGTGGATATTAACACCATGGATATGGATATTAACATCATGGATGTGGATATTAACACCATGGATGTGGATTTTAACACCATGGATGTGGATATTAACACCATGGATGTGGATATTAACACCATGGATGTGGATATTAACATGATGGATGTGGATATTAACACCATGGATGTGGATATTAACACCATGGATGTGGATATTAACACCATGGATAAGGATATTAACACGATGGATGTGGATATTAACACCATGGATGTGGATATTAACACCATGGATGTGGATATTAACACCATGGATGTGGATATGAACACCATGGAGATGGATTTTAACACCATGGATGTGGATATTGACACCATGGATGTGGATAGTAACACCATGGATGTGGATATTAACACCATGGATGTGGATTTTAACACCATGGATGTGGATATTGACATCATGGATGTGGATATTGACACCATGGATGTGGATATTAACACCATGGATGTGGATATTGACATCATGGATGTGGATATTGACACCATGGATGTGGATATTAACACCATGGATGTGGATATTAACACCATGGATAAGGATATTAACACCATGGATGTGGATATTAACACCACGGATGTGGATATTAACATCATGGATGTGGATATTGACACCATGGATGTGGATATTAACATCATGGATGTGGATATTGACACCATGGATGTGGATATTAACACCATGGATGTGGATATTAACACCATGGACGTGGATATTAACACCATGGATGTGGATATTAACACCATGGATGTGGATATTAACACCATGGATGTGGATATTAATACCATGGATGTGGATATCAACATCATTGATGTGGATATTAACACCATGGATGTGGATATTAACACCATGGAGATGGATTTTAACACCATGGATGTGGATATTGACACCATGGATGTGGATAGTAACACCATGGATGTGGATATTAACACCATGGATGTGGATTTTAACACCATGGATGTGGATATTGACATCATGGATGTGGATATTGACACCATGGATGTGGATATTAACACCATGGATGTGGATATTGACATCATGGATGTGGATATTGACACCATGGATGTGGATATTAACACCATGGATGTGGATATTAACACCATGGATAAGGATATTAACACCATGGATGTGGATATTAACACCACGGATGTGGATATTAACATCATGGATGTGGATATTGACACCATGGATGTGGATATTAACATCATGGATGTGGATATTGACACCATGGATGTGGATATTAACACCATGGATGTGGATATTAACACCATGGACGTGGATATTAACACCATGGATGTGGATATTAACACCATGGATGTGGATATTAACACCATGGACGTGGATATTAACACCATGGATGTGGATATTAACACCATGGATGTGGATATTAACACCATGGATGTGGATATTAACACCATGGATGTGGATATCAACATCATTGATGTGGATATTAACACCATGGATGTGGATATCAACACCATGGATGTGAATTTTAACACCATGGATGTGGATTTTAACACAATGGATGTGGATATTAACATCATTGATGTGGATATTAACACCATGGATGTGGATATTAACAGCATGGATGTGGATTTTATCACCATGGATGTGGATATTAACACCATGGATGTGGATATTAACACCATGGATGTGGATATCAACACCATGGATGTGGATATTAACACCATGGATGTGGATTTTAACCCCATGGATGTGGATATTAACACCATGGATGTGGATATTAACACCATGGATGTGGATATCAACACCATGGATGTGGATATTACCACCATGGATGTGGATATTAACACCATGGATGTGGATATTAACAC
The DNA here is from genome assembly GCF_033978795.1 of Nerophis ophidion. Taxonomy (NCBI): domain Eukaryota; kingdom Metazoa; phylum Chordata; class Actinopteri; order Syngnathiformes; family Syngnathidae; genus Nerophis; species Nerophis ophidion. The sequence goes on from NC_084622.1 coordinate 18,728,360, forward strand.
CATGGATGGGGATATTAACACCATGGATGTGGATATTAACACCATGGATGTGGATATTAACACCATGGATGTGGATATTAACACAATGGATGTGGATATTAACACCATGGATGTGGATATCGAACCATGGATGTGGATATTGACACCATGGATGTGGATATTAACACCATGGATGTGGATATTAACACCATGGATGTGGATATTAACCCCATGGATGTGGATATTAACACCATGGATATGGATATTAACACCATGGATGTGGATATTAACACCATGGATGTGGATTTTAACACCATGGATGTGGATATTAACACATTGGATGTGGATATTAAAATCATTGATGTGGATATTAACACCATGGATGTGGATATTAAAATCATTGATGTGGATATTGACACCATGGATGTGGATATTAACACCATGGATGTGGATATTAACCCCATGGATGTGCATATTAACACCATTGATGTGGATATTAACACCATGGATGTGGATTTTAACACCATAGATGTGGATATTAACACATTGGATGTGGATTTTAACACCATGGATGTGGATATTAACACCATGGATGTGGATATTAACATCATTGATGTGGATATTAACACCATGGATGTGGATATTGACACCATGGATGTGGATATTAACACCATGGATGTGGATTTTAACACCATGGATGTGGATATTAACACCAAGGATGTGGATATTAACACCATGGATGTGGATATTAACATTATGGATGTGGATATTAACATCATGGATGTGGATATTAACACCATGGATGTGGATATTAACACCATTGATGTGGATATTAACACCATGGATGTGGATATTAACACCATGGATGTGGATAATAACACCATTTTTGCCTCTTTAAGCTGTAATTTGACCCCCTTAAAATGCTTCAAAACACAACAAACTGGACACACACATCAGGACTGGCAAACATTACGATCTAATAAAAAAAAACAAAAAAACAACTCAAAATTGCGCTCTAGCCCCTTCTAGGAATAAAACACAGACAAACCTGCTTGTAACTTCCGGTAGGGAATGTCGTAGAGACACAATACAAAAACCTCTATGTAGGTCTCACTTAAACCTACATTTCATTCTTTTATATTCTTCAGCTAAAATCAACAGGAAGTTGGCAATTGCCCCTATAAAACAAAAGTTTTGTAAAAACCCGTCACCTTTTTTAAAAAATATTATCTCCTCCGAGCGCCTTTGTTGTGCCGGCTTCAAACTCGCACAGGAGAGAGAGCGAACCCTTCTGATTAAAAGTTGCGAAAAGAGTTTTAATAACTTCTCCGGTTTTGATTTTACGAGCCTTCAAAGAACTGCTGGGCTGAAGCTGCTGCGCTGCTGCCGTCTCAAGATGGCCGCTTAAAAGTAGGAAGCACCAGCGTGACCACACAATGCAGAGAAGGTAGGTACTGTGCGGGTAAAGATATGTTGACTGGGTGAAAGAAGGAGGCACCAGTTTGACACCAGGATCCAGAGAAGGTAGGTAATGTGAAGGTAAAGATATGTTGTCTGGGTGATGGCAGGAAGCACCAACGTGTATGGGTGACAGAAAGAAGCACCAGTGTGACCCCAGGATGCAGGGAAGGTAAGTAATGTGCAGGTAAAGATCTGTTGAATGGGTAAAAGCAGGAAACACCAGCAAAAGTCGGTCCTGTCCATTGCTGCTTGCAGGTTTAATTACTCATGATTTTGATAACAATACCACAAGTGGCCTGCTAATATCCGAAATCAGTGATCATCTGCCAGTTTTCATCATCTATGACGGGAACTACAAGAAGAGGAACATGGATGAGGAAAATACTTTTTAGAAGAAAATGGACAGAACAAAGTATGACAGCTTTCAAAAATGATCTGAGGTAGCAAAGTTGAGACAATGTCTACAATGAAAATGATGTAGATGATGAATATGGTGTTTTTTGTAATACCTTGGAGATGCTTTATGACAAACACTGTCCATTGAAGCAACTTAGTAAGAAGCAAAAGAAAAACCATCAACCATGGATGACAAAAGGACTGAAAAATGCTTGCAAGAAGAAGAAAATGTTTTATAGAACATTTATAACACAAAGATCTACAGAAGCAGAAAACAAGTACAAAACATATAACTGGTATACTATGAACAAGTAGACAATAAAATTACAGTCAATTCTTAGACCGGAACAAAAACAGTATGAGAGCAACATGGGCCATCCTAAAGAACATTAATAAAAATGGTGCTAAAAAGGACTATCTTAAATACTTCTTTGACGGAAATGTAAAACATGACAAAATGAAGGAAGTAGTTGAAAGCTTCAATAAGTACTTTGTGAACATTGAACCAAATGTGGAGGAAAAGGTTGCAGATCAGTGTAGGACTTGATTGACACCATAGATAGAAACCCCAACTCTATGTTCCTAGAAAGAGTGACAACAGAGGAAATAATCAATATTGTGAAAAAAGGTAAATCCAATACCTCAACGGATTGCAACAAAATTGATATGGAAACGATAAAAAAAGGTTATTGAAGATATTTCAGAACCTTTAACAAATATCAGCAACCTATCATTTCAAACAGGCACATTCCCAGATAAAATGAAAATAGCAAAAGTCATACCGATTTGTAAGACTGGAGACAAACACCAAGTTTACAAACTACACACCTGTTTCTCTACAGCCACCATTTTATACTATTATTGAAAAATGATTCAACAACAGATTAGACTAATTCATAAATCCAAATCACAGACAACCAATACGGATACAGAGCCCACATCTCAACATCAATGGCATTCATGGAAATAACAGAAGAGATCACCAATGTGATGGATGTTAAAACATGTGCATCTTAATCAACTAATTACAATGGTATGCAATCAGAGGGTTGGTCTTGAACTGGATTAGAAGTCACTGAACCAACAGGAAGTAGTCCGTGAAGACAGGCGAACACACGTCTGCAAAGATGAAAATGTCTTGTGCGTATCAACACTGGGACCACAAATGTTCAATCTTTTTATAAACAACATTTGTAAAGTTACAAAGGACTTAAAGTTGTTTTTTTTTTGCAGATGACACAACTGTGTTTTGTTCAGGAGGGAACACACTAAATAAATGGATTGTACTTGTATAGCGCTTTTCTACCTTCAAGGTACTCAAAGCGCTTTGACACTACTTGCACATTTACCCATTCACACACACATTCACACACTGATGGAGGGAGCTGCCATGCAAGGCGCCAACCAGCACCTATCAGGAGCAAGGGTGAAGTGTCTTGCTCAGGACACAACGGACGTGACGAGGTTGGTTCTAGGTGGGATTTGAACCAGTGACCCTCGGGTTGCGCACGGCCACTCTTCCACTGCGCCACGCCGTCCCTAAAGCTAATACAAATAACAACAGAATAAATGAACACATTAAAAAGATGCTTTGACATAAACTGACTATCTTTGAATATCAGTAAAACTAAAATAATGCTATTTGGTAACAGTATAAGGGAAAGTCAAACACAAATACAGAGTAGACATTGAAAGGGTGAAAGAAAACACATTTTTGGGTGTAATAATAGATGATAAAATGAACTGGAAACCTCATGTAAACATATGCAACATAAAGTAGCAAGAAACATATCAATAATGAATAAAGCAAAACATGTTCTAGAACAAAAATGACTTCATATTCTCTACTGCTCACTAGTGTTACATATCTGACTTATTGTGTAGAAATATGGGAAACAACTACAAAAGTGCACTTCATTCACTAATTGTGTTACAAAAAAGATCAATTATAACAATTCATAATGTTTGATACAGATATCAGAGAAGGTCGAAATCAAAACAGTCCTAGTTACCTGAGATACGAAGTATGTCATTATTATGACTTTGTAAGTCAATATTTTGACTTAGTAATTTACTAAGTTAAAATAATGACAGAATAATGACTTACTAAGTTAAATTAATGACTAACTGTAATAAGCGTTTGAAAAAAAGAGTTAAAAGTGGGGCCACATGCTGACATATGTTCAACTCCATCCATCCATCCATTTTCTACCGCTTGTCCCTTTCGGGGTCGCGGGCATCCTGCTTAACTTATTACAGTATTTGGAAAGCCTGTAGTAGATTTTTATTATGTAAATGTTGTATTTTTATCAACATGTGATAGCAGGGACCCTGCCTTTCAAAACTATGCTTAGTTAGCTATAGTTACATTGATGATTAATGTAACAATGGCTGAAAAAAAAGGGCAATAGCAATAGGAGAGACTATTCACCCCTGAACACCATGGAGTTCATGTAAGCTTTATAATGCAGTTACATTATTATATAAACTATCAGAGACAGCTTCAGGAAACTCTTCTTTTAACACAATGTCGTTTTTTGCTGCTTCAACACAGAAAAAGGTCAAGTGAAATAACTTAATTGTTAAATGTAGGTCAATAATGCTTGTCTTTCTCTCAGACACACAGGGCTTTGCTGCCCGTAACACACACCCACGCGCACACACACACTGCAAAATGAGCTAACGTTACGCTAAAAGCTAATTAACCTTCACCTCAAGGATTGCGAGCGAGCTGAGCTGCCACTTATGTTTCTAGAACGTCAATGGGCTCATAGTGATGTTACTAGTAGTTGACTAAGAGGTTTTTATTATAATTTGGGAAGAGTCCGCTGCATTATGCTCACCTGCTAAACACCTTTCTGCTAACCCCACAGTAGGAGCACTGACCATAGACATGTTACAAATAGACGCAGCATTGGCTGCTGTGACGTGAGAAATTGCACCGCCATCTTGAAGTGGTGATGCGCTCGGAATACACACTGCTGATTGGCTGTTACCGCTCTGCGTGTAACCAATCAGAGAGTTGTGTGGGCGGGAGAATGCTGGGTGCTGCAGAGACGTACTGACAGAGGCAGAGGCAGAACTAAGCGGAGCAGCTTGTGTAAGACTTTAGTTCAGGCGGGAAACCCTGATGTACATCAACAACATGATCGTCTACAAACACCGTACAAATACAAGATATTTGATGTTCAAACTCATAAATTGTTTTATTTTTTTGCAAATAATAATTCACTTAAAATTTCATGGCTGCAACACGTGCCAAAGTAGTTGGGAAAGGGCATGTTCACCACTGTGTTACATCACCTTTTCTTTTAACAACACTCAATAAATGTTTGGGAACTGAGGAAACTAATTGTTGAAGCTTTGAAAGTGGAATTCTTTCCCATTCTTGTTTTTTGTAGAGCTTCATTCGTTCAACAGTCCGGGGTCTCCGCTGTCATATTTTACGCTTCATAATGTGCCACACATTTTCCATGGGAGACAGGTCTGGACTGCAGGCGGGCCAGGAAAGTACCCACAGTCTTTTTTTTCCGAAGCCACGCTGTTGTAACATGTGCTGGATGTGGCTTGGCATTGTCTTGCTAAATAAGCAGTGGCGTCCATGAAAAAGACGGCTCTTAGATGGCAGCATATGTTGTTCCAAAACCTGTATGTACCTTTCAGCATTAATGGTGCCTTCACAGATGTGTAAATTACCCATGCCTTGGGCACTAATGCACCCCCATACCATCACAGATGCTGGCTTTTGAACTTTGCGTCGATAACAGTCTGGATGGTTTGCTTCCCCTTTGGTCCGGATGACAGAATGTTGAATATTTCCAAAAACAATTTGAAATGTGGACTCGTCAGACCACAGAACACTTTTCCACTTTGCATCAGTATATCTTAGAAGATCTCGGGCCCAGAGAAGCCGGTGGCGTTTCTGGATGTTGTTGATAAATGGCTTTCGCTTTGCATAGTAGAGCTTTAACTTGCACTTACAGATGTAGCGACCAACTGTATTTAGTGACAGTGGTTTTCTCATGTGATCCTGAGCCCAAGTGGTGATATCCTTTAGAGATTGATGTCGGTTTTTGATACAGTGCCATTTGAGGGATGGAAGGTCACAGTCATTCAATGTTGTTTTCCGGCCATGCTGCTTACCTGGAGTTATTTCTCCAGATTCTCTGAACCTTTTGTTGTGGACAAAGGGGTGTACCTCGCCACATCCTTTCTTGTGAAAGACTGAGCATTTTTGGGAAGCTGTTTTTATACCCAATCATGGCACCCACCTGTTCCCAATTAGCCTGCACTCCTGTGGGATGTTCCATATAAGTGTTTGATGAGCATTCTTTAACTTTATCAGTATTTATTGCCACCTCTCCCAACTTCTTTGTCACGTGTTGCTGGCATCAATTTATAAAGTTAATGATTATTTGCACAAAAAAATGTTTATCAGTTTGAACATCAAATATGTTGTCTTTTTGCCATATTCAACTGAATATGGGTTGTAAAGGATTTACAAATCATTGTATTCTGTTTATATTTACATCTAACACAATTTCCCAACTCATATAGAAACAGGGTTTGTACATCAACAACATGATCTGTCTGAGTCTGCACAGCACAGATTAAAAAACTAATTATTTAAGAAAACAGTATCAAATTGGCACTTATAAAATGGATCGGATCTTTCGGCCAAACAAGGTTGACTCCGCCCATCAAAGAGTGAAACCGTATCTGCCTTGAACACGAAGCGCTTTATTTTGAAAGTAACATTTTGTCTTGGCAAAAGACTTCTTGTGCCGCAGCGAGCGGCGAGAAAAGAAGCCGTGTGTGGATTTAGTGCAGGAATGTGGAATGGCGGCGCCGTGTGACGAGTCACGGCAGGAAGTGAGCAGTTCTTCGCAGGAAAACAACAAGGGAAGGAGGGAAGATTTATCCATATATCACGAGCTTGACACTCAGCATCAAGGTTTGGAATTCAGGCTTTAATCACCAAAAATTATTCCCTTCCCGGGCGTGGCCACCGCTGCTGCTCACTGCTCCCCTCACCTCCCAGGGGGTGATCAAGGGTGAAGGGTCAAATGCAGACGGTCATTTCACCCCACCGAGTGTGTGTGTGTGTGTGTGTGTGTGTGTGTGTGTGTGTGTGTGTGTGTGTGACAATCGTTAGTACAAACCCCGTTTCCATACAAGTTGAAAAATTGTGTTAGATGTAAATATAAACAGAATACAATGATTTGCAAATCCTTTTCAACCCATATTCAGTTGAATATGCTACAAAGACAAACTGATAAACATTTTTTTGTTGCAAATAATCATTAATTTTATAATTTGATGCCAGCAACACGTGACAAAGAAGTTGTGAAAGGTGGCAATAAATACTGATAAAGTTGAGGAATGCTCATCAAACACTTATTTGGAACATCCCACAGGTGTGCAGGCTAATTGGGAACAGGTGGGTGCCATGATTGGGTATAAAAACAGCTTCCATGAAATGCTAAGTAATTCACAAACAAGGATGGGGTGAGGGTCACCAATTTGTAAGCAAATTGTCGAACAATTTAAGAACAACATTTCTCAACGAGCTATTGCAAGGAATTTAGGGATTTTACCATCTACGGTCCGTAAAATCATCAAAAGGTTCAGAGAATCTGGAGAAATCACTGCACGTAAGCGATGATATTACGGACCTTTGATCTCTCAGGTGGTACTGCATCAAAAACCTACATCAGTGTGTAAAGGATATCACCACATGGACTCAGAAACACTTAATAAAATCACTGTCAGGAACTACAGTTGGTTGCTACATCTGTAAGTTAAAACTCTGCTATGCAAAGCAAAACCAATTAATCAACAACACTCAGGAACGCCGCTGGATTCTCTGGGCCCAAGCTCATTTAAAATGGACTGATGCAAAGTGGAAAAGTGTTCTGTGGTCTGACAAGTCCACATATCAAATTATATTTGGAAACTGTGGACGTGGTGTCCTCCGGAACAAAGAGGAAAATAACCATCTGGATTTTTATACGCGCAAAGTTCAAAAGCCAGCATCTCTGATGGTATGGGGGTGCATTAGTGCCCAAGGCATGGGTAATTTACACATCTGTGAAGGCACCATTAATGCTGAATGGTCCATACAGGTTTTGGAGCAACATATGTTGTCATCCAAGCAAAGTTATCATGGACGCCCCTGCTTATTCCAGCAAGACAAAGCCAAGCTAGGTGTGACAATAGGGTAGTTATGTAGTAAAAGAGTGCGGGTACTGTCATTGCCCGCCTGCAGTCCAGACCTGTCTTCCATGGAAAATGTGTGGCGCATTATGAAGCGTAAAATGCGACAGCGCAGACCTCGAAATTGTGGAACGACTGAAGCTCTACATAAAAAAAAAAATGGGAAAGAATTCCACTTTCAAAGCTTCAACAATTATTTTCCTTGGTTCCCAAATGTTTGAGTGTTGTTAAAAGCAAAGGTGATGTAATACAGTGGTGAACATGCCCTTTCCCAACTACTTTGGCACGTGTTGCAGCCATGAAATTCTAAGTTAATTATTATTTGCAAAAAAAAAATAAAGTTTATGAGTTTGAACATCAAATATGTTGTCTTTGTAGCGCATTCAACTGAATATGGGTTGAAAAGGATTTGCAAATCATTGTATTCTGTTTATATTTACATCTAACACAATTTCCCAACTCATATGGAAAGGGGGTTTGTATTTTAACTTTGAACTTAGGTGTCGATGCCGAGGGCGGTATCAGGATATCATGGATACTGCAGTGGGTAATTCTCAGCATCATTTTGATAGATAGATAGATCGATAGATAGATAGTACTTTATTGATTCCTTCAGGAGAGTTCCTTCAGGAAAATTAAAATTCCAGCAGCAGTGAACAGAGTTGAGATCAATTTAAATAAAAAGTAAATAATGGGGGTTTGAATGGAAACAAAATAGAGAAATATTACAATAAGAATAAAAAATAAAAAGCAACAATGGGAATAAAAATATAACAGTAAAATAAGAATATAACAAGACAAAGTAGGCAGTAGTGAGCATGTTATGAAAAAGTATTGCACTGTTATTGTTTTGCATCCCCCCTCATCCTTGTGGTTAATAAATTGAGTTCCCTGGAGATCAGGAGGACTACCATTTGGCATAAAAAGCTCTGACCAGAACCCGTTCATGTTGGTTTGAAAAATGGCTTCATTGTTTTGACAACGTCCACTTTGACCATGAAACCTACAGAGCGCTGATACAATTTGACAGAAATGGCGGAGCTGCTCCGTATGAAGACTTCTTCACGGCAAGCTGAGTCCTGTTGGCGCCTCGCAGCTGTAAAGAAGTTTACTCAGCCCCATTGCCACATTTGTCTCGCAGCGACTTGTTGCATTTCACCCCCCGCCCTCCTCCCGGCATTTATGGGACTCCCGAGGCGGTCATGCCGAGCCATGACAGGACGCATGCAGAGTCTGGATCCAGACGCAGCAGGAGACGGAACATCACACAGCAGGTAGAAGAACACACAAACTCTTGTTTGCTTCCTGGAGGACCTTAACCTCCTTTCAGGGACAAACCATTGCATGTTTCTTCTTGGCGCTAACCGCTAAAATGCGCACCATAATGTTCTCACTCGGAGCTTGGAAGCCTACCAAAACATACAACTGGGATCACAACAAGGATCCTATCTCGACAAGCGCTAAAAGGTCGGAAGGGTGCTGGACTCTGCGGGCCAACGCTGCTTGTGCACTCATGGCCCTCCGGCGCCGTGCAGGATCGCTGCTGACATGAAACATAAACAACAACAAAAAAACAAACAAGAAACGTTGAAGAAATGTTTTATGGAAGAAAAACTGAAGCAACATAGAAGGAACAGAAGAAACATACTAGAAGCAGAAATAACAGAGGAAACATGGAAGAAACATAAAAGAAACAGACAAATCATAGAAGAAGCATAGAAGAAACATAGAAACACCATACAAGAAACATAAATAACACAGAAGAAAAGTTGAAGAAACAGAAGAAACATAGTAGAAGCAGAAAAAACGTGACAATACCAGATGAAACATAGAAGTAATAAAGAAAAAAAACAGAAGAAACATAAAAAAAACAGACAAATCATAGACAAAGCATAGAAGAAACATAGAAAAAACAAACAAGAAACACTGTAGAAACATAAATAAAACAGAAGAAACGTTGAAGAAATAGAAGAAACATAGTAGAAGCAGAATAAACATGGAAATAACACATGAAACATAGAAGTAATATAGAAAAAAAACAGAAGAAACATGGAAGACATAAAAAAAACATACAAATCATAGACGAAGCATAGAAGAAACAGAAAAAAACATGCAAGAAATGTTGAAGAAACTAATAAAACATAGAAGAAACTTTGAAGAAACAGAAGAAACATAGTGGAAGCAGAATAAACATGGAAATAACAGATGAAACATAGAAGTACTTTAGAAAAAAACAGAAGAAACATGAAATAAACATAAAAGAAACAGACACATCATAGAAGAAACATAGAAAAACCATACAAGAAACATAGAAGAAACATAAATAAAACATAGAAGAAACGTTGAAGAAACAGAAGAAACATAGTAGAAGCAGAATAAACATGGAAATAACAGAGGAAACATAGAAGTAATATAGAAAAAAAACCAGAAGAAACATGGAAGAAACTCAAAAAGAAACAGACAAATCATAGAATAAGCATAGAAGAAACAGAAAAAACATACAAGAAACGTGGAAGAAACATAAATTAAAAAACGTTGAAGAAACATAGAAAAAACACAGAAAAAAATATTGAAGAAACGTGGAAGAAACATAAATTAATCACAGAAACAATGTAAAGGAAACGAAAAAAAAAACAGAAGAGAAAAGACGAACCATGGAAGAAACATGAAAGAAACTTGTAATAACCATAGAGGAAACATAAGAAAAAACAGAAGAGAGAAGACGAAACATGAAAAAAACATTGGAGAAACATGAAAGAAACTTGTAACAAACAGAGGAAACAGAAGAAGAAACAGAAAAGAGAAGTCTAAACATGAAAAAAACCATTGAAGAAACATGGATGAAACAGAGAAAAAACATACAAGGAAAAGATGAAACATGGAAGAAACATTGAAGAAACATGAAAGAAACTTGTAACAAACATAGAGGAAACAGAACAAATAAACAAGAGAGAAGACGGAACATAAAAAAAACATTGAAGAAACATGGATGAAAGAGAAAAAACATAGAAAAAACAGAGAATAAACATGGAAGAAACATAGAAAAAACATAGAAGCTTCAAAGAAACATGAAATAAACATGGAAGACACATAGAGGAAACAGAAAAAAATTAGAAGAAACATGGTAGAAACATAGAAAAACAATAGAATACATTTCAAAGAAACATAAAATAAATATTGAAGAAACATAAAAAAAACATTGAAGAAACTTCAAAGAAACATAGGAAACCTTGAAGAAAAATGGATGAAATATAAAAGAAACACTAAGTAAACTTAGAAGGAATATAAAAAATAAAAAAAAACCCCAGAAGAAACAGGGAAGAAACTTAGAGGAAACATAGAAGAAATATTGAAGAAATGTAAAAAAACATATGTGAAACATTGAAGAAATTCAGAAGAAAAAGAAAAAAACAGAAGAAACATGAAATAAACTTAGAAGAGTCTTTAATCTTAATGAGACCGAAAAATATGCCAGAGCAGACCTTAATGACAGCGAAGGAGAAGGCACTACTGGGACACAGACCCACGAAGGATGGCCTCACACTGCCAGTTTGTGCTAATGCTAGTGGGGACTATGTATACATAGCAATATCTTTAGTGAATACATATTCATATCTACATATCCATATTTCCAGTGTATACATATCCATAACTAGAGTACAGTATATACATATACATATTTTCAGTGTATACATATCCATATTTATGTGTCTACATATCCATAACTATAGTACAGTATATACATATACATATTTTCAGTATCTAGACTATATAAAAATCCATATTTTCAGTGTGTACATATCCAAAACTAGATTATATACATCTCCATATTTAGACTATACCTGTATACATATACATATCTACAGTGTATACATATCCATATTTTTGTGTGTAGGTATACATATCCATATCTACACTATATGCATATCCATAACTAGAGTATATACAAAGCCATATTTTCAGTGTATACATATCCATAACTAGACTGTATAGATATTCATAACTAGATAATATACATCTCCATGTTTTCAGTCAATACATATCCATATTTAGACTACACCTGTATACATATCCATATGATATCCATATTTGTGTGTATAGGTATACATATCCATATCTAGACTATATACATATCCATAACTAGAGTGTATACATATCCATACTTACAGTGTATACATATCCATATCTAAAGTGTATACAGATCCATATCTAGACTATATACATATCCACGACTAGAGTATATAGGTATCCATTTTTTCAGTGTATACACATCCATAAAAAGAGTATATAAATATCCATATTTTCGGTGTATACATATCCATAACTAGAGTATATAAATATCCATTATTTTCAGTGTATAAATATCCCTAACTAGACTATATAGATATTCATAACTAAATTATATACATAACCATATTTTCAGGGTACACATATCCATATCTAGAGTGTATACATATACATATTTTTGTGTATAGGTATACATAACTACATTGTATGCACATCCACATTTTCAGTGTATACATATCCATAACTAGAATATATACACAACAAGGTGTAGACAACTAAATTATCAAATGTATGTTGAAATGTATTGCAGCCATTTTGTGAGCAGAAGCTTCAGATACAACAACATTGGAGGTGGTATGTATGTATGTATGTATGTACTTATATATATATGTTTGTATGTATGTATTTATGTATGTATTGATGTATGCACTTATGTATGAATGTATGTATGTATGTATTTAATTATGTATGTACTTATGTATGTATGTATGTATGTATGTATTTAATTATGTATGTACTTATGTATGTATGTATGTATTTATGTATGTATTGATGTATGTATTTATGTATGTATGTATGTATTTATGTATGTATTGATGTATGTATTTATGTATGTATGTATGTATGTATGTATGTATGTAAGTATGTATGTATGTATGTATGTACTTATATATATATGTTTGTATGTATGTATGTATGTATTAATGCATGTACTTATGTATGTACTTATGTATGTATGTATGTATGTATGTATGTATGTATGTACTTATATATATATATATGTTTGTATGTATGTATTTATGTATGTATTGATGTATGCACTTATGTATGAATGTATGTATTTAATTATGTATGTATGTATGTATGTATGTATGTATGTATTTATGCATGTACTTATGTATGTACTTATGTATGTACGTGCGTACGTACTTATGTATGTATGTATGTACTTATATATATGTTTGTATGTATGTATTTATGTATGTATTGATGTATGCACTTATGTATGAATGTATGTATGTATGTATTTAATTATGTATTAGGGGTTAGTGCGTCTGCCTCACAATACGACGTTCCTGCAGTCCTGGGTTCAAATCCAGACTCGGGAACTTTCTGTGTGGAGTTTGCATGTCCTCCCCGTGAATGCGTGGGTTCCCTCCGGGTACTCCGGCTTCCTCCCACTTGCAAACACATGCACCTGGGGATAGGTTGATTGGCAACACTAAATTGGCCCTAGTGTGTGAATGTGAGTGTGAATGTTGTCTGTCTATCTGTCTTGGCCCTGCGATGAGGTGGCGACTTGTCCAGGGTGTACCCCGCCTTCCGCCCGATTGTAGCTGAGATAGGCGCCAGCGCCCCCGCGGCCCCGTAAGGGACAAGCGGTAGATGGATGGATGGATGTATTTATGTATGTACTTATGTATGTATGTATGTAATAATGCATGTACTTATGTATGTACTTATGTATGTATGTGCGTTCGTACTGATGTATGTACTTATGTATTTATGTATGTATGTATGTATGTAAGTATGTATGTATGTATTGATGTATGTATTTATGAATGTATGTATGTATTTATGTATGTAAGTATGTATGTATGTATGTATGTATGTATGTATGTATGTATGTAAGTATGTATGTATGTATGTATGTATTTATGTATAGGAACATGATTTATGAGTTCCTGTGAATGTGAAAATTTCCTGCCTGATATTTACAGATGCATGCTGGGATATAATCCCATGAAAGCAGAACAAAGCTGGCAAGTAAAATGATTTGATGATTTAATCTGGATTGTTTCAGGAGGATTAGAGGTGGGGTTGATGAAGGCCGGCCAGATGTTGCCCATGGACTGCAAACCACTTTTCCTACCAGCTCTGTAACCATATGAACAAATCACGGCCGTACAACATTTTCCAAGGCGCTTGTCCTCGTCGGGGTCGGAGCCAGCTGGAGCCTATCCTAGCTGACCCTGGGCGAGAGGCAAGTGTGCCCCAGACCAGTGGTTTTTATTGAATTACTGCCGGGTCAAACTCGCTTCGCAAAATAATTAGCGCATGCTTAGCATTACCGCCGGCTCAGGATTAACGCCGGGTCAAACTCGTTTCGCAAAATATTATTTTTATTAGTGCATGTCTAGAATTTCCGCCGGGTCAAACTCGTTACGTCACGAGTGACACTTCACCTGTCATCATTTTCAAAATAGAGGAGGCTGATTTCAATAATTTGAAATCGCATAAAGGGAAGAAGATTAAGAGCTATTCAGCAGGCTTTAAGGTCCAAGCTAATGAATATACTAAAAAGAACAGTAAACATCTATGTTTTATTAATATACCATAGCTGCGTGTGTCAAATATGAGTCATTAAATGACTCCCGCCTCCTGGTGGTAGAGGGCGCTAGTGATCCTTCTTGCGACTACTCGGCTGCAGAAGAAGTGACAACAAGCAGCAAGAGTGAGCAGCATTCGTTTATTTTTTCCTCTCGCTTGCGCTTTTGACATGGAGGATTACATATCTAAAATAAAACAGTTTTCTAAACTGGACTTTCAATCGAAGCAGGAGGTAATGAAGGAAGATCTCCATCAAGACAGAGAGACTTTTAAAACTGAAGAAAGATAAGGAAGACTTCTATAAACAAGTTATCGATGCTTTGGATCAGAAGGAGCTGCGCATGGACTTCATTTATAAGTAAAGGTAAGACCATTATAACGTTTTCTTATTAAATGTGCTTTTCATGATGGTATCCTTACATACAACTCAAATTTATAAGCGCAGGCCTAAAGTCTTTGGTAAGCGCCGGAGAAATTAATTAGCGCCCCGGCGGCAATTGAAGGAAGTAGGGTACACCTTTCCACCACTTGTGGCAGTAATGACAAGATCAAACAAACAGAAGATGCTCACGTCATAGAAGGGTTTTTTCAGCGCAAAAAGTATGACTATAGAGGTCAATCTGGATATATTGGAGAATCTTAAAACCACATAGATGAAACATTGAAGAAATTCAGAAGAGTCTAATTGTGATCAGACCGAAAAATATGCCAGAGCAGACCTTAATTACAGCGAAGGAGAAGGCACTACCTGGACACAGACTGACGAAGGATGGCCTCACACTGCCAGTGGCGACTAAGCAGCAGTGGAAGGAGCATAATATGACATGAAGACCCTATGAATATTTTTACATATTCAGGGAAAATCAATTAAAAAATACTTTAATTATGACGATGATTGCTGGTTATGAGAAGGTCTTGCTGGCCCACCACCGACTTGAAAGGGTTATTTTCCTGTGGTTGATGATTCCTGGCCACAATTCTGACGTCCCTTGTCAAGCGCTTGCTGTCTGGTTTTGCTCAAACATCCACAGTCACTTCCTGCGCCGCTTTAACTGCCGTTAATCATTCAAGCTTCTTTCTGACAACCACGCCAACAGGCTGGTCCCCAAAGACCGCAGTCGCCGCCGTCACACCTAATGTTGGAGCACTTAAACCATAAAGATAGGAAGGTCTTTGAAGAACTGTTCCCAGGGCAGTCAACACATTGCAGCTGCTCAAAGACTTCCATGGGTCAGATCTGGTCTAGGGACTGAGCATGGACTGACGGGGCCTCCTGGGACCGGAGGACACACCCGACAGTCCGGTTTTGTGATGGATTGAATGCCGTCCAGAAAAGAAGACCTGGGGCTTCAAGTGAAAATAATCGTACCTTCGAATGCAGAAGTAAAAAATGTAGATGTGCGCACATTTCTTTTGTTACGTGGCAATCATGTGCGACTGATCCTAGGGCGAACACGCCCAAGTTCCACCCGCTTTGAAACACACCCGTCATTTTGAGAGAAGCCAATCACAAGTCATATAGAGAACATGTGGGACATCTACATCTATATCTACAAACCCCGTTTTCATTTGAGTTGGCAGCTTGTGTTAGATGTAAATATAAACAGAATACAATGCTTTGCAAATCCTTTTCAACCCATATTCAGTTGAATATGCTACAAAGACAACATATTTGTATATAAACTGATAAACTTTATGTTTTTTTATAAATAATAATTAAATTAGAATTTCATGGCTGCAACACGTGCCAAAGTAGTTGGAAAAGGGCATGTTCACCACTGTGTTACATCACCTTTTCTTTTAACAACACTCAATAAACGTTTGGGAACTGAGGAAACTAATTGTTGAAGCTTTGGAAGGTGGAATTCTTTCCCATTCTTGTTTTATGTAGAGCTTCAGTAGTTCAACAGTCCGGGGTCTCCGCTGTCGTATTTTACGCTTCATAATGCGCCACACATTTTCCATGGGAGACAAAACTGGACTGCAGGTGGGCCAGGAAACCACCCGCAGTCTTTTACTAAGAAGCCGCGCTGTTGTAACACGTGCTGAATGTGGCTTGGCATTGTCTTGAAAAAGACGGCGCTTAGAAGGCAGCATATGTACCTTTCAGCATTAATGGTGCCTTCACAGATGTGTAAGTTACCCATGCCTTGGGCACTAATGCACCCCCATACCATCACAGATGCTGGCTTTTGAACTTTGCGTCGATAACAGTCTGGATGGTTTGCTTCCCCTTTGGTCCGGATGACAGAATGTTGAATATTTCCAAAAACAATTTGAAATGTGGACCCGTCAGACCACATTTCACTTTGCATCAGTCCATCTTAGAAGATCTTGGGCCCAGAGAAGCCGGCGGCCTTTCTGGATGTTGTTGATAAATCAATCAATCAATCAATCAATGTTTACTTATATAGCCCTAAATCACTAGTGTCTCAAAGGGCTGCACAAACCACCACGACATCCTCGGTAGGCCCACATAAGGGCAAGGAAAACTCACACCCAGTGGGACATTGGTGACAATAATGACCCAGTGGGACGTCGGTGACAATGACGACTATGAGAACCTTAGAGAGGAGGAAAGCAATGGATGTCGAGCAGATCTAACATGATACTGTGAAAGTTCAATCCACAATGGATACAACACAGTCGCGAGAGTCCAGTCCAAAGAGGATCCAAGACACAGCAGCGAGAGTCCCGTTCACAGCGGAGCCAGCAGGAAACCATCCCAAGGGTAGCGGACCAGCAGCGCAGAGATGTCCCCAGCCGATACACAGAGGGACATAGAAGAAAAAGAAAAGAAACGGCAGATCAACTGGTCTAAAAAGGGAGCCTATTTAAAGGCTAGAGTATACAAATGAGTTTTAAGGTGAGACTTAAATGCTTCTACTGAGGTGGCATCGTGAACTGTTACCGGGAGGGCATTCCAGAGTACTGGAGCCCGAACGGAAAATGCTCTATAGCCCGCAGACTTTTTTTGGGCTTTGGGAATCACTAATAAGCCGGAGTCCTTTGAACGCAGATTTCTTGCCGGGACATATGGTACAATACAATCGGCAAGATAAGATGGAGCTAGACCGTGTAGTATTTTATACGTAAGTAGTAAAACCTTAAAGTCACATCTTAAGTGCACAGGAAGCCAGTGCAGGTGAGCCAGTACAGGCGTAATGTGATCAAACTTTCTTGTTCTTGTCAAAAGTCTAGCAGCCGCATTTTGTACCAACTGTAATCTTTTAATGCTAGACATGGGGAGACCCGAAAATAATACGTTACAGTAGTCGAGGCGAGACGTAACTAACGCATGGATAATGATCTCAGCGTCTTTAGTGGACAGAATGGAGCGAATTTTAGCGATGTTACGGAGATGAAAGAAGGCCGTTTTAGTAACGCTTTTAATGTGTGACTCAAAGGAGAGAGTTGGGTCGAAGATAATACCCAGATTCTTTACCGTGTCGCCTTGTTTAATTGTTTGGTTGTCAAATGTTAGAGTTGTATTATTAAATAGAGTTCGGTGTCTAGCAGGACCGATAATCAGCATTTCCGTTTTTTTGGCGTTGAGTTGCAAAAAGTTAGCGGACATCCATTGTTTAATTTCATTAAGACACGCCTCCAGCTGACTACAATCCGGCGTGTTGGTCAGCTTTAGGGGCATGTAGAGTTGGGTGTCATCAGCATAACAGTGAAAGCTAATACCGTATTTGCGTATGATGTCACCTAGCGGCAGCATGTAGATGCTGAAGAGTGCAGGGCCAAGGACCGAACCCTGGGGAACTACACACGTTACCTTAACGTAGTCCAAGGTCACATTGTTATGGGAGACACACTGCATCCTATCAGTAAGATAAGAGTTAAACCAAGACAGGGCTAAGTCTGACATACCAATTCGTGTTTTGATACGTTTTAATAAAATATTATGATCGACGGTATCGAAAGCAGCGCTAAGATCGAGGAGCAGCAACATAGATGACGCATCAGAATCCATCGTTAGCAATAGATCATTAGTCATTTTTGCGAGGGCTGTCTCCGTGGAGTGATTTGCCCTGAAACCGGATTGAAAGGTTTCACATAGATTGTTAGACGCTAAGTGTTCATTTAACTGCTCCGCAACAATTTTTTCAAGGATTTTTGAAATAAAGGGAAGGTGAGACACCGGTCGGTAATTTACCATGAGGTCAGGATCGAGGTTAGGTCTTTTAAGAAGAGGATGAATAACCGCTTTTTTGAATGCTAGGGGAACAGTGCCCGAGGAGAGTGATAAGTTTATAATATTTAGCATTTAAATGGCTTTCCCTTTGCATAGTAGAGCTTTAACTTGCACTTACAGATGTAGCGACCAACTGTATTTAGTGACAGTGGTTTTCTGAAGTGTTCCTGAGCCCAAGTGGTGATATCTTTTAGAGATTGATGTCGGTTTTTGATACAGTGCCATCTGAGGGATCGAAGGTCACGGTCGTTCAATGTTGGTTTCCGGCCATGCTGCTTACGTGGAGTGATTTCTCCAGATTCTCTGAACCTTTTGATGATATTATGGAGCGTAGATGTTGAAATCCCTCAATTTCTTGCAATTGCACTTTGAGAAACGTTGTTCTTAAACTGTTTGACTATTTGCTCACGCAGTTGTGGACAAAGGGGTGTAACTCGCCCCATCCTTTCTTGTGAAAGACTGAGCATTTTCATGGCACCCACCTGTTCCCAATTAGCCTGCACACCTGTGGGATGTTCCAAAAAAGTGTTTGATGAGCATTCCTCAACTTTATCAGTATTTATTGCCACCTTTCCCAACTTCTTTGTTGCTGGCATCAAATCCTAAAGTTAATGATTATTTGCAAAAAAAAAATGTTTATCAGTTTGAACATCAAATATGTTGTCTTTGTAGCATATTCAACTGAATATGGGTTGAAAAGGATTTGCAAATCATTGTATTCCGTTTATATTTACATCTAACACAATTTCCCAACTCATATGGAAACGGGGTTTCTACATCTACATTAGAGAAGATTGAAATAGACAAGCAACATTCAATCCAACAACAATAACAACAACTAATGATCCATCTTAGAACTTGGATAACATGAAGCATATTTTAGAACAATCCAAGGAACCCTTTCTAGTGACAGCTGGATCAGAGACATGATGCACCACAAGAAAGGAACAGATGTTCAACTGAAGGACTTGGACTAAATGACATTAATAAGGCCAACAAAAATGGAGGTGGAGTTGCAGACTACGTGTCAAAGGAGGTGTACTACCAGGTGGAGGCGGAGTTGCAGACTACGTGTCAAAGGAGGTGTACTACCAGGTGGAGGCGGAGTTGCAGACTATGTGTCAAAGGAGGTGTACTACCAGGTGGAGGCGGAGTTGCAGACTATGTGTCAAAGGAGGTGTACTACCAGGTGGAGGTGGAGTTGCAAACTACGTGTCAAAGGAGGTGTACTACCAGGTGGAGATGGAGTTGCAGACTACCTGTCAAAAGAGGTGTACTAGCTGGTGAAGCGGAGTTGCAGACTACGTGTCAAAGGAGGTGTGCTACCAGGTGGAGGCGGAGTTGCAGACTACGTGTCAAAGGAGGTGTACTACCAGGTGGAGGTGGAGTTGCAGACTACGTGTGAAAGGAGGTGTCCTACCAGGTGGAGGCGTGGTTGCAGGCTACGTGTCAAAAGAGGTGTACTAGCAGGTGGAGGCGGAGTTGCAGACTGTGTCAAAGGAGGTGTGCTACCAGGTGGAGGCGGGGTTGCAGACTACGTGTCAAAGGAGGTGTACTACCAGGTGGAGGCGGAGTTGCAGACTACGTGTCAAAGGAGGTGTACTACCAGGTGGAGGCGGAATTACAGACTAGGTGTCAAAAGAGGTGTGCTACCAGGTGGAGGCAGAGTTACAAACTACGTGTCAAACGAGGTGTACTACCAGGTGGAGGCGGAGTTGCAGACTACGTGTCAAACGAGGTGTACTACCAGATGGAGGCGGTGTTGCAGACTACTTGTCAAAGGAGGTGTACTACCAGGTGGAGGTGGAGTTGCAGACTACGTGTGAAAGGAGGTGTCCTACCAGGTGGAGGCGTGGTTGCAGGCTACATGTCAAAAGAGGTGTACTAGCAGGTGGAGGTGGAGTTGCAGACTACGTGTGAAAGGAGGTGTCCTACCAGGTGGAGGCGTGGTTGCAGGCTACATGTCAAAAGAGGTGTACTAGCAGGTGAAGGCGGAGTTGCAGACTGTGTCAAAGGAGGTGTGCTACCAGGTGGAGGCGGAGTTGCAGACTACGTGTCAAAGGAGGTGTACTACCAGGTGGAGGCGGAGTTGCAGACTATGTGTCAAAGGAGGTGTACTACCAGGTGGAGGCGGAATTACAGACTAGGTGTCAAAGGAGGTGTACTACCAGGTGGAGGCGGAGTTACAGACTAAGTGTCAAAGGACAAACATGTCATGAAGAAAGTCAAAGAGTGTGAATCCTCCTTAGGTGCACACGCAGCACCTCAGTGGCGTACTGGAACTTTCAGGACTAGATAAATATAAACATGACCATCATTGACTTGAGGTCTGGGCTCTGATTGGCCAATCCTTTTTCTTCCCTGGGCAACTTGGATGGATGCTGAGGTTGTTGCCTTGACATATTCCAGTGTGTTGTTCCCATCATGCACCTGGACTAGAATTATTATTTCACGCTCCATGCAGCTGGGATGATAAGAAGATCAACATTGACCTTCTCATCTTGAAGGCCTCATCCCTCCTTCTCCAAACAAAAGCAGCATCAAAAGTTTTGTTTCATAAAAACGTTCAAAAGTCGGAACCATGTTTCTTATTCTCTCTTTGAAGTTGTGCTGAGACATAAATGATGTTTTTGTTATCAAATCCACCATGAAACCTTTTCATCACATTTGCATTTCCACCCATATTCTTCTTCACTTCCAGATGAAAACTACAAAAGCCAAAAGCAGTGAAGTTGTCACCTTGTGAAAATGCTAAATAGAAAGAGACTGCAACAAATCATTTTCAACTTTTATTCAATTGAATAAACTGCAAAGACAAGATATTTCATGATATTTTTGTTTGCAAATAATCATGTACTTAGAATGTAATGGCAGCAACACATGTCAAAAAAGGTATTTTCACCAGTGTGTTACATGGCCTTTCCTTTGAACAACACTCAGTAAAGGTTTGGGAACTGAGGAGACACATTTTTGAAGTGGAACTATTTCCCATTCTTGCTTGATGTACAGCTTAAGTTGTTCAACAGTCTCCAGCCTCATATTTTAGCCTTCACATTTGCAATGGGAGACAGGTGTGGACTACATGCAGGCCAGTCTAGTACCCGCACTCTTTTACTATGAAGCCACGCTGTTGTAACACGTGGCTTGGCATTGTCTTGCTGAAATAAGCAGGGGCGTCCATGATAACAACATATGTTGCTCCAAAAAAATGTATGTACCTTTTAACATTAATGGTGCCTTCACAGATGTGTAAGTTACCCATGCCTTGGGGACTAATACACCCCCATACCATCACACATACTGGCTTTTAAACTTTGCGCCTAGAACAATCCGGATGATTGTTTTCCTCTTCGGTCCAGAGGACACAGCGTCCACAGTTTCCAAAAACAATTTGAAATGTGGACTCGTCAGACCACAGAACACATTTTCACTTTGCATCAGTCCATCTTAGATGAGCTCATGCCCAGTGAAGTCGGCAGCGTTTCTGGGTGTTGTTGATAAATGTTTTTGGCTTTGCATAGTAGAGTTTTAACTTGCACTTAGAGATGTAGCGACCAACTGTAGTTACTGACAGGGGTTTTCTGAAGTGTTCCTGAGCCCAAGTGGTGATATCATTTACACACTGATGTGGCTTTTTGATGCAGTACCGCCTGAGGGATGGAAGGTGCGTAATATCATGGCTTACGTGCAGTGATTTCTCCAGATTCTCTGAACCTTTTGATGTCATTACGAAGCGTAGATGGTGAAATCCCTGAATTCCTTGCAATAGCTGCTTGACAAATGTTGTTCTTAAACAATATGCTCAGGCATTTGTTGACAAAGTGGTGACCCTCGCTCCGTCCTTGTTTGTGAAGGAGTGAGCATTTCATGGAAGCTGCTTTTATAGCCAATCATGGCACCCACCTGTTCCCAATTAGCCTGTCCACCTGTGGGATGTTCCAAATAAGTGTTCGATGAGCATTCCTCAACTATATCACTCTTTCTTGCCACTTGTGCCAGCTTTTTTGAAACGTGTTGCACGCATCAAATTCCAAATGAGCTAATATTTGCAAAAAATAAGAAAGTTTACCAGTTCGAACGTTAAATATCTTGTCTTTGAAGTCTATTCAATTGAATATAAATGAAAAAGGATTTTTTGTATTCTGTTTTTATTTATTATTTACACATCCTGACAACTTCCCTGCCTTTGGGGTTTGTAGATGAATAGTAGAATAGTAAATTGTTTTTGTTATGTCGGCCGTTAGATCCACCAGAAAACTATTTCATCATATTTGCACCTCCACGAATATTCTTCTTCACATCTCAGACCATTTTTTCTCTCCAAACTTCCAGAAATGTTTTTTTTGATATTTGACACCATTATTTTTGTTGTGCTTTGAGGCAACACACACATGTGCTACAGACTGAAAGAGCTAAAAAACAAAACTGAATTATTCACACGGATCTCACTTTTAATCGGCTTCTTGGCTCCCTTTCGTAAATCCACTCTTTAATTCATGTTGCTATGATATTAAACATTTATATACAAACCCCGTTTCCATATGAGTTGGGAAATTGTGTTAGATGTAAATACAAACAGAATATAATGATTTGCAAATAATTTTCAACCCATATTCAGTTGAATGCACTACAAAGACAAGATATTTGATGTTCAAACTGATTAATACTTTATTTTTTTGCAAATAATAATTAATTTAGAATTTCATGGCTGCAACACGTGCCAAAGTAGTTGGGAAAAGGCATGTTCACCACTGTGTTACATCACCTTTTCTTTTAACAACACTCAATAAACGTTTGGGAACTGAGGAAACTAATTGTTGAAGCTTTGGAAGTGGAATTCTTTCCCATTCTTGTTTTATGTAGAGCTTCAGTCCTTCAACAGTCTGGGGTCTCCGCTGTCGTATTTTACGCTTCATAATGCGCCACACATTTTCCATGGGAGACAGGTCTGGACTGCAAGCGGGCCAGGAAAGTACCCGCACTCTTTTACTACGAAGCCACGCTGTTGTAACACGTGCTGAATGTGGCTTGGCATTGTCTTGAAAAAGACGGCGCTTAGATGGCAGCATATGTTGTTCCAAAACCTGTATGTACCTTTCAGCATTAATGGTGCCTTCACAGATGTGTAAGTTACCCATGCCTTGAGCACTAATGCACCCCCATACCATCACACATGCTGGCTTTTCAACTTTGCGTCGATAACAGTCTGGATGGTTCGCTTCCCCTTTGGCCCGGATGACACAATGTCGAATATTTCCAAAAACAATTTGAAATGTGGACTCGTCAGACCACAGAACACTTTTCCACTTTGCATCAGTCCATCTTAGATGATCTCGGGCCCAGAGAAGCCGGCGGCGTTTCTGGATGTTGTTGATAAATGGCTTTCGCTTTGCATAATAGAGCTTTAACTTGCACTTACAGATGTAGCGACCAACTGTATTTAGTGACAGTGGTTTTCTGAAGTGTTCCTGAGCCCATGTGGTGATATCCTTTAGAGATTGATGTTGGTTTTTGATACAGTGCCGTCTGAGGGATGTACGGTCACGGTCATTCAATGTTGGTTTCTGGCCATGCCGCTTACGTGGAGTGATTTCTCCATATTCTCTGAACCTTTTGATGATATTATGGAGTGTAGATGTTGAAATCCCTAAATTTCTTGCAATTGCACTTCGAGAAACGTTATACTTAAACTGTTTGACTATTTGCTCACGCAGTTGTGGACAAAGGGGTGTACCTCGCCCCATCCTTTCTTGTGAAAGGCTGAGCATTTTTTGGGAAGCTGTTTTTATACCCAATCATGGCACCCACCTGTTCCCAATTAGCCTGCACACCTGTGGGATGTTCCAAATAAGTGGTTGATGAGCATTCCTCAACTTTATCAGTATTTATTGCCACCTTTCCCACCTTCTTTGTCACGTCTTTCTGGCATCAAATTTCGAAAGTTAATGATTATTTGCAAAACATCAAATATGTTGTCTTTGTAGCATATTCAACTAAATATGGGTTGAAAAGGATTTGCAAATCATTGTATTCTGTTTATATTTACATCTAACACAATTTCCCAACTCATATGGAAACAGGGTTTGGACAGTACATTTATTTACAGTACAGGCCAAGAGTTAGGACACACCTCCTCATTCACAAAAAAACCGATGGTCCCCGCCCCATTGATAAAGCAAGACATTCCACTAATCAAAGCTGACAAGACACACATGTGAAGGGAAAACCATTACAGGTGACTACCTCTTGAAGCTCATGAAGAGAATGCCAAGAGTGTACAAAGCAGTAATCTGAGCAAAGGGTGTCAGAGCTTGGTCCGCATTGCCGGCAGTAAGTCGGCCACGTTTCCAGTGAGGGTTGGACTCCGCCAAGGCTGCCCTTTGTCACCCATTCTGTTCATCACTTTTATGGACAGAATTTCTAGGCGCAGTCAAGGCGTTGAGGAGATCTGGTTTGGTGGCTGCAGGATCAGGTCTCTGCTTTTTGCAGATGATGTGGTCCTGGTGGCTTCATCTGGCCGGGATCTTCAGCTCTCACTGGATCGGTTCGCAGCCGAGTGTGAAGCGACTGGGATGAGAATCAGCACCTCCAAGTCCGAGTCCACGGTTCTCGCCCGGAAAACGGTGAAGTGTCATCTCCGGGTTGGGGAGAAGACCCTACCCCAAGTGGAGGAGTTCAAGTACCTAGGAGTCTTGTTCACGAGTCAGGGAAGAGTGGATTGTATGATCGACAGGCGGATCAGTGCGGCGTCTTCAGTAATGCGGACGCTGTATCGATCCGTTGTGTTGAAGAAGGAGCTGAGCCGGAAGTCAAAGCTCTCAATTTACCAGTCCATCTACATTCCCATCCTCACCTATGGTCATGAGCTTTGGGTTATGACCGAAAGGACAAGATCACGGGTACAAGCGTACCAAATGAGTTTCCTCCACCGGGTGATAGGGAGAGAAGCTCTGCCATCTGGGAGGAGCTCAAAGTAAAGCCGCTGCTCCTCCACATGGAGAGGAGCCAGATGAGGTGGTTCGGGCATCCGGTCAGGATGCCACGGGGAAGACCCAGGACACGTTGGGAAGACTATGTCTCCCGGCAGGCCTTGGAACGCTGGGGAGAGGGAAGTCTGGGCTTCCCTGCTTAGGCTGCTGCCCCCGCGACCCGACCTCGGATAAGCAGAAGAAGATGGATGGATGAATGGAAGTGTTTTTACAGATTGATTCATTCATTTGTATACATTTTGCTCACACAGGTGGAATTGTCAGCATGATCTCACGTTCCATTGACATTACTTCAGTTTTAAAACACAAATAAGCCTCCAAAGTTGTTGTTATGACAATGAAAGAGGAGAGCAAAAAGATTTGGTGAACAATAAATCCTCATTTTATTGGAGAATCTAGGAGTGTGTTTCTAGTCCAGTGCCGCTGACAATGCTCCGATCTCGTTATGGCTCTTTACCGCCAATCGCAGCACTTGCACCGGTCTCCCCTGAGTGCAGTCCACCCACATCTGCGGTCCTCTCCAAGGTTTCTCATTGTCATCCCACCGGGTTGAGTTTTTCCTTGCCCTCATGTGGGATCTGAGCCGAGGACGTCGTTGTGGCTCGTGCAGCCCTTGGAGACACTTGTGATTTAGGGCTATATATACATAAAAATTGATTGATCGATTGATTGATACAAATTGGATCCGCCCTCCGCACCGAAGTCAACCGGGTCTCAGGAATCCGTTTTTTTCAGCCGGGTCCTGCGAGTCGTCAGAGTTCAATCAAAGGCGGCCGGACGCCTCCTCTGTTTTTCAAGACCTCGCGTCTGAGAGTGCTTTGGACCTTTGGACCGAGGACTAAAGGCCCCGGACAACAAAGCGAGCCGTGCTGGATTAGTCGGCGTCTGGCTCCAGGCCTGACAGCTGACGACTATTAGATGGAACACTTTAAGTGCGCCTCGGCAGACGGGATGAGCTGCGAGGCTAAATCGATTAGCGCGGCCAGCCAGTGAGCGAGAGTCCAGGGAATAACCAGGCACTTCCTGTCTGTGTGCCTCTTTATTCAACACAATCATACGCCAAAATAAAACACTCGATGGATGTTCTCCTTCATGTCGTCAGCAGCTCACCTGCGCACAAAAACCTGGCACAGGTGCTTTTTCAAGGCAAAGATGCATCGAAACCTGGAGACACCAACTTCATGCTTCACGGCGAACAGTGCAATGGACGCTGAGTGGATCTAGCATAGACTTCTGAGAGTCTAGTCCATAGTGGATCTAACATAATAGTTAGAGTCCAGTCCATAGTGGATCTAACATAATAGTGTGAGTCCAGTCCATAGTGGATCTAACATAATAGTGTGAGTCCAGTCCATAGTGGATCTAACATAATAGTTTGAGTCCAGTCCATAGTGGATCTAACATAATAGTGTGAGAGTCCAGTCCATAGTGGATCTAACATAATAGTGAGAGTCCAGTTCATAGTGGATCTAACATAATAGTGTGAGAGTCCAGTCCATAGTGGATCTAACATAATAGTGTGAGAGTCCAGTCCATAGTGGATCTAACATAATAATGAGAGTCCAGTCCATAGTGGATCTAACATAATAGTGAGAGTCCAGTCCATAGTGGATCTAACATAATAGTGTGAGAGTCCAGTCCATAGTGGATCTAACATAATAGTGAGAGAGTCCAGTCCATAGTGGATCTAACATAATAGTGAGAAAGTCCAATCCATGGTGGATCTAACATAATAGTGAGAGTTCAGTCCATAGTGGATCTAACATAATATGAGAGTCCAGTCCATAGTGGATTTAACATAATAGTGAGAGCCCAGTCCATAGTGGATCTAACATAATAGTGAGAGTTCAGTCCATAGTGGATCTAACATAATATGAGAGTCCAGTCCATAGTGGATTTAACATAATAGTGAGAGCCCAGTCCATAGTGGATCTAACATAATAGTGAGAGTTCAGTCCATAGTGGATTTAACATAATAGTGAGAGCCCAGTCCATAGTGGATCTAACATAATAGTGAGCGTCCAGTCCATAGTGGATCCAACATAATAGTGAGAGTCCAGTCCATAGTGGATCTTTTTAAACACTCTTCCTCACCATTTGTTTTGTTTTATTGGGGATGGGGACGGCATGGCGCGGTTGAGAGAGTGGCCGTGCCAGCAACCTGAGAGTTCCTGGTTCGATCCCACGCTCCATGCTGAATTTCCCCCAGGGATCAATAAAGTATTTTCTATTCTATTCTATTCTATTCTGCCAACCTAGTCACGTCCGTTGTGTCCTTGAGCAAGATACTTCATCCTTGCTCCTGATGGCAGCTCCCGCCATCAGTGTGTGAATGTGAAGTATATTTATATAGCGCTTTTCTCTATAGACTCAAAGTGCTTCACATAGTGAAACCCAATATCAAAGTTACATATTTAAAGCAGTGTAGGTGGCACTGGGAGCAGGTGGGTAAAGTGTCTTGCCCTAGGACACAACGGCAGTGACTAGGATGGCAGAAGCGGGGCTTGAACCTGGAACCCTCAAGTTGCTGGCACGGCCACTCTACCAACCGAGCTACGTGGAAATAGTGTCAAAGCCCTTTGAGAGCCTTAAAAGGTAGAAAAACGCTATACAAGTACAAACCCTGTTTCCATATGAGTTGGGAAATTGTGTTAGATGTAAATATAAATAGAATACAATGATTTGCAAATCCTTTTCAACCCATATTCAGTTGAATATGCTACAAAGACAACATATTTGATGTTCAAACTCATACACTTTTTTTTTGTGTGCAAATAATCATTAACTTTAGAATTTGATGCCAGCAACAAGTGACAAGGAAGTCGGGAAAGGTGGTAATAAATACTGATAAAGTTGAGGAATGATTGGGTATAAAAACAGCTTCCCAAAAAATGCTCAGCCTTTCACAAGAAAGGATGGGGCGAGGTACACCCCTCGGTCCACAACTGCGTGAGCAAATAGTCAAACTGTTTAAGAACAACGTTTCTCAAAGTGCAATTGCAAGAAATTGAGGGATTTCAACATCTACGCTACATAATATCATCAAAAGGTTCAGAGAATCTGGAGAAATCACTCCACGTAAGCGGCATGGCCGGAAACCAACATTGAATGACCGTGACCTTCCATCCCTCAGACGGCACTGTATCAAAAACCGACATCAATCTCTAAAGGATATCACCACATGGGCTCAGGAATACTTCAGAAAACCACTGTCACTAAATAAAGTTGGTCGCTACATCTGTAAGTGCAATTTAAAGCTCTATTATGCAAAGCGAAAGCCATTTATCAACAACATCCAGAAACGCCGCCGGCTTCTCTGGGCCCGAGATCATCTAAGATGGACTGATGCAAAGTGGAAACCTGTTCTGTGGTCTGACGAGTCCACATTTCAAATTGTTTTTGGAAATATACGACATCGTGTCATCCGGACCAAAGGGGAAGCGAACCATCCAGACTGTTATCGACGCAAAGTTGAAAAGCCAGCATCTGTGATGGTATGGGGGTGCATTAGTGCCCAAGGCATGGGTAACTTACACATCTGTGAAGGCACCATTAATACTGAGAGGTACATACAGGTTTTGGAACAACATATGCTGCCATCTAAGCGCCGTCCAGACCTGTCTCCCATGGAAAATGTGTGGCACATTATGAAGCGTAAAATACGACAGCGGAGACCTCGGACTGTTGAACGACTGAAGCTCTACATAAAACAAGAATGGGAAAGAATTCCACTTTCAAAGCTTCAACAATTAGTTTCCTCAGTTCCCAAACGTTTATTGAGTGTTGTTAAAAGAAAAGGTGATGTAACACAGTGGTGAACATGCCCTTTCCCAACTACTTTGGCACGTGTTGCAGCCATGAAATTCTAAGTTAATTATTATTTGCAAAAAAAAATAACGTTTATGAGTTTGAACATCAAATATGTTGTCTTTGTAGCATATTCAACTAAATATGGGTTGAAAATGATTTGCAAATCATTGTATTCTGTTTATATTTACATCTAACACAATTTCCCAACTCCTATGGAAACGGGGTTTGTAGATGTTCCACACGTTCTCTACTTAATGTATTATTTAACATTTAAAAAGCTACTGTAGATCTGTATTATAGAACATTTATGGTTACTGTGGGAGAACTAATCTTATGACATTTCTCATCCTCTATTCATCTACTATTCATTTATTATCAATGTACTAATCATCTCCTATTGATGTATTATTCATGTCCTATTCATCTCCTTCTCATCTGCTTTTCACTTCTCACCTCCTCCTCATTCATCATTCCTCCTAAGGTGGTGTCGGCCAAGTCCCAGGTCCAAGTGGAGATGAATGAGGGTGTGCGCACATGAGAAATAGCACAAATGTCACCAGGGTCCTGACCTTTTGCTCCCCTGGCCTGCAGTAGCGTGTCTGAAGGTTTGGATGGGAAAAGACAACAAATTGTGTCCCCAGGACTCAAGTGTCTAACCTCCAAATGTTGGCCAAACTTGTCCTTGGTTTTAGACAAGAGAGATTTCCAAGCGGTTTGACATATGTCACAACCCTTCCTTACCCAGACCAACGGTCTGGACTGACTGGAACGTGATGGCCTGGCTGACCCCTGAGGGACCAGCAAAAGGACTGTTATGGGCTCCACTCGGTATCTCAGACCAAAAAGGTGTTTTGGAACCACAATCTGGAGTTGTCACAAGCAGACACGTAAGGTGGGGTCCACTTACGTAACAACAAAACCATCAATCCATCCATTTTATACTGCTTGTCCCTCTCGGAGTCAATCATTTGACTCCGAGAGGGAGGTCAACAACCTGGAGCTGAACGCCAGGAAAACAGTGGAGATGATCAAGGACTTCAGGAAAGTCACAGCCCCACCATCCCCCCTCACCCTGATTGACTCTCCCACCCCCATCTCCATTGTGGAGTCCTTCCGTTTCTTGGGCACCACCATCACCCAAGACCTCAAGTGGGAGCCGACCATCAGCTCCCTCATCAAGAAGGCCCAGCAGAGGATGTACTTCCTGCGGCAGCTGAGGAAACTTAAGGTGCTGACCGAGATGCTGGTGCAGTTTTATTCAGCCATCATCGAGTCCTTCCTCACCTCCTCCATCACCGTGTCGTTCCCCGGCGCCACAGTCCAGGATGAGCATGGACTGCAGTGCATGGTACGTGCTGCTGAGAAGGTGATTGGCTGCAAACTCAAACCCCTCCAAGACCTGTTCTCCTCCAGGACCGGTAGGCGTGTGGGTCGGATCACAGCTGACTCTTCTCACCCTGGACACAAACTATTCTCCCCTATCCCCTCAGGCAGGAGACTACAGTCCATCCAGACCCACTTGTCCCACCCCCAGAACCGTATTTCCCCCTCGGCCATCAGACACAAGAACAAGAACAAGACTTGATAGCTCACTTATCTTATTACCTATTCTGTCTTCTATGTCTTCTATGTTGCACCATTGCACCAAGAACAATTCCTAGTTTGTGAACCCGTTCTCAAACAATGGCAATAAAAACTATTCTGATTCTGGTTTTCAATAAAAGAGCCATTAAGTCTACTACCTTGTTTTCCAAATGTCGGATCACCCTTTTATTCATAAGTAAGATATTTCCGAGACTTGTTCAGACCACCAACATTTGCTATCAGCTTCTGTGACTCCTGTTGGACCTGGCTTTTACGACCTCTAACCCTGGATGGTGTGTCTCGGTCTTGGTCACGGTCCGCCACAAAACTGTCCTCTAACCCCTCACACGGATCTGCAGGGCACACCCACACGTACATTCATCAGTGTTTTAGGTTGACCTGACGTGTTCCCTGCAGCCAAGTCATTCCCCGACTGAGAGTCAGTACCTAACACACACAGACACCAAACCGGACCAGACAACAAATCCCATAGGAGCTGAAGAGAGTGCGGGTGCAGTTTAGCAAATAACATTCCAAAGCATTGCACCAGCTTGTTACGTTTTAAGGGTTTATGTGAAAGAGGGGACACACCACTAAGAGTAATAGCCCTCGAAGCCACAGTATCAGGTAAAATAGTCCCTGGACTTTTACGTTGCTATCAGACTGTGAGGCAGCACCCTTCAAAAAAAAAGGGTAATAAATAGCCAGATCCGCACACTCACGTTTAAAGACCGTGGCACTGAAGGGGCCTATTCCCAGCACTGCTGGTTTTGGTGTGGTCCTCTTCAACAAAAAACAGCTGTCTCTCAAATGGGGAGCTCTCTCGCAGTATGAGCACACGGGCTAGACTTAGGTGTGTCGTAGTTAGACGGTGTCACACGATGACTACCTGAGTGATGTAGTTAGACGGCGTCACACGATAACTACCTGAGTGATGTAGTTAGACGGCGTCACACGATGACTACCTGAGTGATGTAGTTAGACGGCGTCACACGATGACTACCTGAGTGATGTAGTTAGACGGCGTCACACGATGACTACCTGAGTGATGTAGTTAGACGGCGTCACACGATGACTACCTGAGTGATGTAGTTAGACGGCGTCACACGATGACTACCTGAGTGATGTAGTTAGACGGCGTCACACGATGACTACCTGAGTGATGTAGTTAGACGGTGTCGCACGATGACTACCTGAGTGATGGCACACCATTCGGACATTATTGGAGGTAGTAAGTCTTTGTTTATTAGGGACCAACGTCCCTTTGGGACAGAGAACCCTATTGAATTTCTAAAGTTTTATTAGGGACCGATGTCCCTTTGGGACAGAGGATCCTATTGTATTTCTAAGGTTTTATTATTATTCTTTATTATTCCGCCGCTTCTTTGATCTGTAATTTGACCCCCTTAACATGCTTCAAAACTCACCAAATTTTACACACGTCAGGACTGGCAAAAATTGCGATTTAATCAAAAAACCAAACCCCAAAACTCAAAATTACATTTCAGCACTCCCTAGGGAGAAAAAACAGACAAAACTGTCTGTAACTTCCAGTAGGAATGTCTTAGAAACATGAAACAAAAACCACTACGCAGGTCTCAGTTAGACCTATATTTCATACACTAAGACCCCCCGGCTAAAATCAACAGGAAGTTTGCTATTCTAACTTCAATACAAAAGTTCGTGAAAAAAATGTCGCTTTTTTTCAAACATTATCTCCTCTGAGCCCGTTTGTCATTTTGGCTTCAAATAAGCACAGAAGAGAGATTCAACCCTTCTGATTAAAAGTTAAAGAAAGAGTTTTAATTACTACCCCGGTTTGGAATTTATGAGCCCGCAAAGAACCATTGCACTGCTGCTGTTGTCAGACAAAACTGTAGGACTTTCATACACACATGAAACAAAAACCTCAATATAGGTCTCACTGAGACCTATATTTCATATAGTGACCGCCCCCAAATAAAATCAACAGGAATTTTGCTATTCCCACTTCAATACAACAACAGTTTTACATTCACCATGGATTAGAGTCTCAAAATGGCGTCACCAAGGCGTCCTTATAAAATGCCCAAGTCACTTTATAACTG
This sequence comes from Nerophis ophidion, assembly GCF_033978795.1. Classification (NCBI taxonomy): domain Eukaryota; kingdom Metazoa; phylum Chordata; class Actinopteri; order Syngnathiformes; family Syngnathidae; genus Nerophis; species Nerophis ophidion. The sequence goes on from NC_084622.1 coordinate 18,761,701, forward strand.
TTATTACTATCAGACTGATGTATAACACACGTGTATACAACTTTTCTCTGTGTAATAATCCATCCATCCATCTTCTATCGCTTATCTGGGCTTGGGTCACGGGGGCTGCAGCCAAAGCAGTCCCGTCCATCGCTGCTTGCAGCTTTAATTTCAACATGTCACTGCATGGTCAGGAAGACCATTCTGACATTCTTACAAGTGAGGTTTCCAAGCGGTTCGACGTATGTCACAACTCTTCCTTACCCAGACCAACAGTCTGGACTGGAACGTGATGGTCTTGCTGACCCCTAAGGGACCAGCAAAAGGACTGTTATGGACTCCACTCGGTATCTCAGACCAAAAGGTGTTTTGGAACCACAATCTGGAGTCGTCACACTCGGACACGTAAGGTGGGATCCACTTACGTAACAACAAAACCATCCATCTGTCCATTTTCTACAGCGTGTCCCTTATGGGGTCGCTGGGGGTGTTGGAGCCTATCCCATCTGCATTGGGGCGGAAGGCGGGGTACACACTGGACAAGGGTCAGCACAGATAGATAGACGACATTCACACCCTAGGGCCAGTTTAGTGTTGCCAATCAACCTATCCCCAGGTGCATGTCTTCGCAGGTGGGAGGAAGCCGGACTACCAGGAAGCAACCCACGCAGTCACGGGGAGAACATGCAAACTCCACACAGAAGGATTCTCAGCCCAGAACCCAGGACCTTCGTATCGTGAGGCACACGCACCAACTCCAGAACCCCCGTGCTGCGCCATTCTTACATGTCGCCATTAAAACCAGATCGCCAAGTTGGTCACAATCCGACACCTTTGTGCAGAGCACCAGCGATCATAAACACAATCTTTCACACCCAAACTCAACAGACTTTGCCCGTCGGCTGTTTTAAACCAGCCAGACTTTTGCCTGTAAGTTTACTGACGGAACAGGTTGAATGAAATGCTTGGTGCAGGAGAGTGACACAGCGCACAGGACCGAGTCCTGGTGAGACGACGGAGGAACCCGGCCGGGAGACGACCCACAGAGCCCAGAACCTCCATGTGATAAACCCTCCAGCTCCCAGCAAAGTAATTAAGCAGCCTCGTATCAAGTGGCCTCCTGCAAGCAAACACAAAGTGTGGCACCAATTCCACGAGCAAACAGCCAGAATCATCGCGGAAGCGGTCAAAGTACCAGGAGCTAGTCGAGCAATGCCGCAGAGGAGGCTGGAAGGCACGCTGTGAGCCCATTGAAGTGGGGTGTAGAGGCTTGTGTTAGGTGTTTAAACTACTTGGCATCACGGGTGATGGGAAAAGGAAGGTCATCAAGGCCACCATGGAGGCAGCAGAGAGAGCTTCTAGATGGCTTTGGATCAGGAGGAGCAAACTGTGGGCCAATAATACTGGGACACAAGCTGGGGTCTGATCAACCACGGCTGGGTCACCTGAAGGAGGGGGTATGATGTTGAAAGACCCGAAACCCCCAGTGATCTCAGGCACATCATTGAGGATGTGTCTTACAATCACCTGGTAATGACCCCAACTGGACTCAGGTGAAAGAGGCGTAAACCTCCTGGGCTTTACTCGTAAAAACACACCGCAATAAAAACTTTAGGCCATTTCAAGGTTGTTGCCAGCTGCTCAAGGAAGACATATTTGTCCACGACTCCCTCACAGAAAGGCCAGACTAGACCAAGGCATGAACAACATGGAGTTGGGTCTCCTACGCACTGTTCGGCCATCTGCACTACCCCGGCGGGGACGATGCCTCCATTTTCAACTCTCGCAGCTCAAACTAATGCTTGTAGTTCTTGAAGTTCCACACATCACAGCTCCACTTCTTGCGGTAATTTACGCACCTCCGGGTCAAGTGGTGAGGCAAACAGGAAGAGATTTATTGTCCTGGGAGCAGCGTGCACTGCTACTTTATTGTGAGACCCAATAGAGGACAGTTCACCTTCAGTGCCTTAATCAACTTTTTAAAACTCGGCTGAGCCAAGAAGTTCTTCTATATTCAAACTACACCAGGCCAAAAAAGAGCAGCATACCAAAGACTTCATTGGCTCTTCTTCATTGGCTTCCAGTCAAATTTCGCATTGAGCTGAAGATTTTAGTCTTGACTTTCCGTGCGCTGCATGGTAGGTCCCTTCACTACATCACTGACTTGTTACGCCCCTACTCTTCAGGGTCTTCATTCAGTGATAGCACAATCAGCAGCAAAGACGAGGACATTGACCCAGGTTGTGTATTGGACAAGACTCTCTCGGGTGAAAAACTGGCATTAAAAGCAATCACCAAGATGAATAATCAAAGTAGATTCCTGTGTTTGTCAACAGGGGTCGACTTAAGAGGCTCAAAGTGTGTCATGTGGACTACGCCTGCCCCTCATGCTTCACCACGATCCCGAAGTCACTAAAAACTAAACAAGCTGGTGAGACTCCTGCTCAACCTCCCACACAGGACTAGCCTAACTCACGTTACAAAATAGGGATGGCTTAGACTTTAGGAAAGAGTACACCAAATTGCAACGTGCCTGCTATTCCAAACACTCAGAGAAAGTGTCCCCGAGTACTTGTCCGACTATTTCAGCAGACTAAGAGATGCTCACAGGTACTACACCGGAGGGACTTCCTCAGACCTCGTCATGGGTAAAAATGCATTCTACTATTTAGCCAGCACACAGTGGAATGCACTACCAACACACTCTAAAATTCACACCATCCATCCATCCATCCATCCATCCATCCATCCATCCATCCACCCATCTTCTTCTGCTTATCCGAGCAGCTTAAGCAGGGAAGCCCAGACTTCCCTCTCCCCAGCCACTTGGTCCAGCTCCTCCCGGGGGATCCCGAGGCATTCCCAGGCCAGCCGGGAGACATAGTCTTCTCAAAGTGTCCTAGGTCTTCCCTGTGGCCTCCTACCAGTTAGACGTGCCCTAAAAACATCCCTAAGGAGGTGTTCGGGTGGCATCTTGACCAGATGCCTGAACCACCTCATCTGGCTCCTCTCCATGTGGAGGAGCAGCGGCTTTACTTTGATCTCCTCCCGGATGACAGAGCTTCTCACCCTATCTCTAAGGGAGAGACCCGCTACCTGGCGGAAGAAGCTCATTTGGGCCGCTTTTACCCGTGATATTGTCCTTTTGGTCATGATCTAAAGCTCATGACCATAGGTGAGGATGGGAACGTAGATGGACCAGATATATTGAGAGCTTTGCCTTCCGGCTCAGCTCCTTCTTCACCACAACGGATCGATACAGCACATATTGTGAGTTAGTAGTAATACTACATCAGCAGATACATTATATACACATGATAAATACCTGTAGTATTTAGTATAAAACCATATTGTTTACTGACATATAATAATTATGTTTTATATCTTTTACTGCAAATTATTATCACCTCCAAATATCGGCCTATAATCGGTATCAGTATCTGCCCTAAAAGAACACTCCAAGAAGAGGTAGTTCCTCTCCTGAGTAAATAAAGGTAACACAAAGTAAGCAGCACATTCTGATCCAACTCGATCCTCCAAGATGACAGGACTACTATGGGAGGAGAACTTATTTTTCTCCTAAATATCCGTAGTTGCAGTACTGTACTAAAGATCAGATTCAGTTTTTGGCATGAGGACATCTGAGTCGGCCCTAAATTGATTGAAGGGCGGTTTAGCGAAGGTGGAAGAGCGTTTGAAGTTTGGCTCTTGTGGTTTCTCTGCTGATGTGTGTGAGGGCCGTGACTCAAAGCAAGTCCACTACCAATCTGCAAGTGTTGTGTGTGGGCGGGACCACACCTCCGTGTCCTTGAGTTGTGAAGGTCACTCTGACGCCGCCAGGAGGTCCTGCCAAAACATACGATCCCTCCTCGTTAGCATTAGCTTCTAGCTCCACGTGGACCTAACTTAAGTGTTTCCCAGCAGGGCTGTGGACAAGGTGAGTGTGAAAGACAGTGCTGGGAAGACAAAGTGGATGATATATGTGAAGGACATCATCAAAAAGCGTGTCGCTTGCTAGCTTGGTGTAGCGGTTGGAGCGTAGCGCTGCTTGTCTGCGTCATACTGAAGCACAACGAGTGCGTAACACCACCCAAGGACTTTGAGATGACATCTGAACATTTATCCATGAGAATATGGAGAAGGTGCTGATGGGGTGTTTGACGGAGAAGTCGCTGAAAGGTGATACCGTACAAGTACGCAATAACATGACTAACAGCAACAACCATATAACAACAACAATAACAAGACCAACAATAACAATAACATGACCAACAACAATAACATGACTAACAACAACAATAACATGACTAACAGCAACTACCGCATGACTAACAGCAGCAATAACTTGACTAACAACAACAGCATGAATAACAGCAACAACAATAACATGACTAACAACAACAACTGCATGAATAACAGCAACAACAATAACATCGATTCATTTTCTACCGCTTATTCCCTTTTGGGGTCGCGGGGGCGCTGGCGCCTATCTCAGCTACAATCGGGCGGAAGGCGGGGTACACCCTGGACAAGTCGCCACCTCATCGCAGGGAACATGACTAACAATAACATGACTAACAGCAACAATAGCTTGACTTACAACAACAACCGCATGACTAACAGCAACAACCATATAACAACAATAACATGAACAACAACCAAATGACTAACAACAATAACATTACTAAAAACAACAACAGCATGACTAACAGCAAAATAACATTACTAACAACAACAACAGCATGACTAACAACAACAACATGACTAACAACAATAACATTACTAACAACAACAACAACATGACTAACAACAACAATAACATGGCTAACAAAAACAACCACATGTCTAAGAGCAACAACCGCATGACTAACAACAATAATAGGTCAAAAAAACAACCTCGACAACAATAAGATGACTAAAAACAACAACAACAACAACAATAAGATGACTAACAACCACAACCGCCTGATCAACAACAGAAACATGACGAACAACAAAAAAAACGAATGACTAACAGCAACAACCACAAGACTAACAGCAGCAACAGTATGACCAACAACAACAATAACATGACCAACAACAACCATAAAATGACTAACAACTATAACATGACTAACAACAACAATAACATGACCAACAACAACGACAACAGCCCGATCAACAACATAAACATGACTAACAACAACTGAATGACTAACAGCAACAATAACATGATCGACAACAACAATCAATCAATCAATCAATCAATCAATCAATGTTTACTTATATAGCCCTAAATCACTAGTGTCTCAAAGGGCTGCACAAACCACCACGACATCCTCGGTAGGCCCACATAAGGGCAAGGAAAACTCACACCCAGTGGGACATCAACAATAACATGACTAACAGCAACAACCGCATGACTAACAAAAACAATAACATGACTAACAACAATAATATGACTAACAATAACAATAACATGACTAACAACAACCACAACAGCCTGATCAACAACATAAACATGACTAACAACAACAGAAGGACTAAGGGCAAGGAAAACTCACACCCAGTGCGACATCGGTGACAAAATGACCCAGTGGGACGTCGGTGACAATAATGACTATGAGAACCTTAGAGAGGAGGAAAGCAATGGATGTCGAGCGGGTCTAACATGATACTGTGAAAGTTCAATCCACAATGGATCCAACACAGTCGCGAGAGTCCAGTCCAAAGCGGATCCAACACAGCAGCGAGAGTCCCGTTCACAGCGGAGCCAGCAGGAAACCATCCCAAGGGTAGCGGACGCAGATTTCTTGCCGGGACATATGGTACAATACAATCGGCAAGATAGGATGGAGCTAGACCGTGTAGTATTTTATACATAAGTAGTAAAACCTTAAAGTCACATCTTAAGTGCACAGGAAGCCAGTGCAGGTGAGCCAGGACAGGCGTAATGTGATCAAACTTTCTTGTTCTTGTCAAAAGTCTAGCAGCCGCATTTTGTACCAACTGTAATCTTTTAATGCTAGACATGGGGAGACCCGAAAATAATACGTTACAGTAGTCGAGGCGAGACGTAACAAACGCATGGATAATGATCTAAGCGTCTTTAGTGGACAGAATGGAGCGAATTTTAGCGATATTACGGAGATGAAAGAAGGCCGTTTTAGCAACGCTTTTAATGTGTGCCTCAAAGGAGAGAGTTGGGTCGAAGATAACACCCAGATTCTTTACCGTGTCGCCTTGTTTAATTGTTTGGTTGTCAAATGTTAGAGTTGTATTATTAAATAGAGTTCGGTGTCTAGCAGGACCGATAATCAGCATTTCCGTTTTTTTGGCGTTGAGTTGCAAAAAGTTAGCGGACATCCATTGTTTAATTTCATTAAGACACGCCTCCAGCTGACTACAATCCGGCGTGTTGGTCAGCTTTAGGGGCATGTAGAGTTGGGTGTCATCAGCATAACAGTGAAAGCTAATACCGTATTTGCGTATGATGTCACCTAGCGGCAGCATGTAGATGCTGAAGAGTGCAGGGCCAAGGACCGAACCCTGGGGAACTCCACACGTTACCTTAACGTAGTCCGAGGTCACATTGTTATGGGAGACACACTGCATCCTATCAGTAAGATAAGAGTTAAACCAAGACAGGGCTAAGTCTGACATACCAATTCGTGTTTTGATACGTTCTAATAAAATATTATGATCGACGGTATCGAAAGCAGCGCTAAGATCGAGGAGCAGCAACATAGATGACGCATCAGAATCCATCGTTAGCAATAGATCATTAGTCATTTTTGCGAGGGCTGTCTCCGTGGAGTGATTTGTCCTGAAACCGGATTGAAGGTTTCACATAGATTGTTAGACGCTAAGTGTTCATTTAACTGCTCCGCAACAATTTTTTCAAGGATTTTTGAAATAAAGGGAAGGTGAGACACCGGTCGGTAGTTTACCATGAGGTCAGGATCGAGGTTAGGTCTTTTAAGAAGAGGATGAATAACCGCTTTTTTGAATGCTAGGGGAACAGTGCCCGAGGAGAGTGATAAGTTTATAATATTTAGCACTGATGGACCTAATAATACAAAGAGCTCCTTGATCAGTTTCCCAGGAAGAGGGTCAAGTAAGCACGTTGTCTGTTTTATTCCATTTACACGTTGTAACAATTCCTCTAATGTTATTTCCTCAAAACGAGAGAAACTATTTTGGAGGGCAGTATCCGCCGTATATACCATCGTATCAGTGTTAATAGAACCCCGTTGTAGCTGGGACGCATTGTCTTTAATCTCCTTTCTAACGACTTCAATTTTCTTACTAAAGAATTGCATAAAGTCATCAGCTGAGTGGGTTGAGCTACTGGAAGGGGTCCCTTGTTGGGTTAGCGATGCTACCGTACTAAACAAAAATTTAGGATCGTTTTTATTACGGTGGATGAGATTTGAGTAATATTTAGCTTTAGCTAAGGTAAGCATGCGTTTATAAGTTATTAAACCATCACTCCATGCTTGATGGTGCACCTCAAGTTTAGTCGTGCGCCATTTGCGTTCCAGCTTTCTACATAATAATTTCTGAGCTCTAGTTTCTTCTGTAAACCACGGGGTGCGCTTTTTTGGAGCCTTTTTTAACTTTAGCGGTGCTATGTTATCAATGGTTTCGCGCAGGGTGTCGTTAAAGTTGTTAGTGAGGTTATCAATAGAGCCCACATACTTTGGGAATGGTGCCATTACCGAGGGCAGTAGGTCAGCAAGAGTTGTCGTTGTGGCCGGATTAATGTTGCGGCTGCTATAGCAGTTATTATTATTATTAGTTTGACGAACATGCGTCTGAACCTCGAATTTTATAAGGTAATGATCGGACAATACTTTAGTATACGGGAGTATCGTAACTTTGGAGACGGTGATACCCCTGACAAGCACTAGGTCTATCGTATTACCGTTGCGATGCGTGGGTTCATTTATTATTTGTGTGAGACCACAGCTATCAATTACAGTCTGGAGCGCTACGCACGGTGGGTCCGATGGGGTATTCATATGGATATTAAAGTCCCCCATTATGATTAGATTATCGGCGTGTGTCACTAGATCGGCGTGTGTCACTAGATCAGCAACGAACTCTGAGAATTCATTGATAAAGTCCGAATAGGGCCCTGGGGGGCGGTAGATAACAGCCAGGTGTAGAGGCAGCGGTGTGACAGACTTCATAGTAAGCACCTCAAACGATTTATATTTATTATTTATGTTAGGACTAAGGTTAAAGTTTTCGTTGTATATTAGTGCGACCCCCCCACCCCTTTTAAGCGGACGGGCAATATGCGCATGTGTAAAGTTAGGAGGACATGCCTCATTTAGCGCAAAAAAGTCGTTTGGTTTAAGCCAGGTTTCGCTGAGACCGATGACGTTAAGATTGTTGTCTCTGATAATATCATTAACTAATAACGTTTTGGGAGACAATGATCTTATGTTTAAAAAACCTATATTATAGGTAGTGGGCTGTTTTAGGGAGTTTTTGATCAAATTATCCGTAGTAGCAATATTAATAATGTTGTGTTTATTATGCCCAGTGCATTTAGTATAGTTACGACCATATCTAGGAATTGATACGACAGGAATTTTCCGATTGTTTGATTGTTGCTTTGATAAACTGCACGCATCATGGTTAGCCACCTCAGTAACGGGGATTTTCCGATTGTTTGTTTGTTGCTTTGATAAACTGCACGCATCATGGTTAGCCACCTCAGTAACGGGGATTTTCCGATTGTTTGTTTGTTGCTTTGATAAACTGCACGCATCATAGTTAGCCACCTCAGTAAAACTCATGTCCAACTCTGAAACACTCAAAGCAGAAAAAACGTGTTCTAATTTAACTGACTCCTTACCCAGACCAGTAGTCTCGCATTTTCCATTTAAATCCGTCTTCAGGATGGAGGGAAGTGGTGTTCTGTGGGGATTAGCCTTCTGCTTTGTTTTTAGCCCCGCTCGACATCCGCGTTTCCGATCACACCGCTGGCGTCTGCTCCGTAGACGGCCCCCGCTGCTACTAGACTCCCCTGCTTCACAGGCCGCTGGATGTAGCCGCCGACGTATTCCCATGCTAGTTAGCATGTTTAGCACGCACGCGTCTATCTGTCCAAAACGGCCCGATATGTCCACATCCAGAAGTGTCTGGCGGTCCGTGATCACGATGTGAGCCAGCCATAAAGTCTGTGGAATTGTCCGGTATTTCTGCTAAATGTTCCATCTTTAGCAAGACCCCCTCGAGGACGTAGCCCGTCCGGGCGCCGCCATCTTGGAATACAATAATATGATTAACAACAGTAACATGACTAACAACAACCACAACAGCCCGATCAAACAGAAACATGACTAACAACAGCAACCGAATGACTAACAGCAACAACCATACAACAATAACAAGACCAACAATAACATGACCGACAATAACATAACAACAACAATAATATGACTAACAACAACAATAACATGACTAACAACTACCACAGCAGCATGAACAACAACATGACTAACAACAACAATAAAATGACCAACAACAACAATAACATGACTAACAACAACAATAACCTGACTAACAACAACACTAACATGACTAACAACAACAATAACATGACTAACAACAACCACAGCAGCATGGCCAAGAACAACAATAACATAACTAACAACAACAACAACACTAACATGACTAAAAACAATAACATGACTAACAGCAACAACAGTATGACTAACAACAATAACATGACCAACAACAATAACATGACTAACAAAAACCACAACAGCCTGATCAACAACATAAACATGACTAACAACAACTGAATGACTAACAGCAACAACCACATGACTTAACAGGAACAATAACATGACCAACAATAACATAATCAACAACAACAATAATATTATTAACGTCAATAACATGTCTGACAACAACCACTTAAGCTTGATCAAACAGAAACATGACTAACAACAGCAATCGAATGACTAACAGCAATAACCATATAACAACAACAATAAAAATTATGAAATGACCAACAACAACAACAATAACAACAAAAACATGACTAACAACAACATTAACATGACTTACAACAACAATAACATGACTAACAACAACCACAGCAGCATGACCAACAACAATAACATGACCAACAACAACAATAACATGACTAACAGCAACAACCGCATGACTAACAAAAACAATAACATGACTAACAACAATAATATGACTAACAATAACAATAACATGACTAACAACAACCACAACAGCCTGATCAACAACATAAACATGACTAACAACAACAGAAGGACTAACAGCAACAATAACATGACCAACAACAACAAGAACATGACTAACAACAATAACATGACTAACAACAACCACAACAGCCTGATTAACAACAGAAACATGACTAACAACAACCAAATGACTAACAGCAACAACCATATAACAACAACAATAGCAAGACCAACAATAACAATAACATGACCAACAACAACAACATGACTTACAACAACAATAACATGACTAACAACAACCACAGCAGCATGACCAACAACAACAACAACATGACTAACAATAACATGACCAACAACAACAACATGACTAACAACAACATTAACATGACTTACAGCAACACTAACATGACTAACAATAACATGACCAACAACAACATGACCAACAATAACAACAACATGACTAACAGCAACAACCGCATGACTAACAACAACAACATGACCAACAACAATAATACCACAACTAACAACAACATTAACATGACTTACAACGCTAACATGACTAACAATAACATGACCAAAAACAACAATAACATGACCAACAACAACAACAACATGACCAACAACAACAAGCGCATGACTAACAACAACAATAACATGACCAACAACAATAATACGACTAACAACAATACCCTGGCTAACAATAACATGAATAACAACAACCACAACAGCCTGATCAACAACATAAACATGACTAACAACAACTGAATGACTAACAGCAACAATAACATAACCAACAACAATAATACTATGACTAACAACAATAACATGACTAACAAAAACCACAACATCCTGATCAACAAAAACATGACTAACAAATACCGAATGACTAACAGCAACAACCATATAACAACAACAATAGCAAGACCAACAATAACATGACCAACAACAACCACAGCAGCATGACCAAAATCAACCACAACAACATGACTAGTAACAATAACATGACCAACAACAACATTAACATGACTTACAACAACAACAACATGACTAACAACAACAATAACATGACCAACAACAACAACAATAACATGAACAACAATAACATGACTAACAACAACGGTAACAACACCAACAATAACAAAAACGTGACCAACAACAATAACATGACTAACAACAACAATGACATGACTAACAACTACCACAGCAGCATGATCAACAACATAAACATGACTAACAACAACTGAATGACTAACAGCAACAATAACATGACCAACAACAACACTATGACTAACAACAATAACATGACTAACAGAAACCACAACATCCTGATCAACAAAAACATGACTAACAAATACCGAATGACTAACAGCAACAACCATATAACAACAACAATAGCAAGACCAACAATAACATGACCAGCAACAACCACAGCAGCATGACCAAAATCAACAACAACAACATGACTAACAACAATAACATGACCAACAACAACATTAACATGACTTATAACAACAACAACAATAACATGACCAACAAGAACAACAATAACATGAACAACAATAACATGACTAACAACAACGATAACAACACCAACGACAAAAACATGACCAACAACAATAACATGACTAACAACAACAATAACATGACTAACAACTACCACAGCAGCATGATCAACAACAACATGACTAACAACAACAATAACATGACCAACATCAACAACAACATAACTTACAACAACAGTAACATGACTAATAACAACCACGGCAGCATGACCAACAACAACATGACCACCAACAACAATAACATGACTAAAAACAATACCATGACCAACAACAACAATAACATGACTAACAGCAACAACCGTATGACTAATAACAACAGCAACAATAACATGACCAACAACAACAATAACATTACTAACAGCAACAACCGTATGACTAATAACAACAATAACATGACCAACAATAACAATAACATAACTAACAATAACATGACCAACAACAACAACATGACCAACAACAACAATAACATGACTAACAGCAACAACCGCATGACTAACAACAACAAATAACATGACCAACAACAATAATATGACTAACAATAACAATAACATGACTAACAACAACCACATCAGCATGACCAACAACAACAACAATAACATGACCAACAACAATAACATGACTAACAACAACCACATCAGCATGACCAACAACAACAACAATAACATGACCAACAGCAACAATAACATGACTAACAACAACCACAACAGCCTAATTAAACAGAAACATGACGAACAACATCAACTGAATGACTAACAGCAAACAACCATACAACAACAATAGCAAGACCAACAACAACAATAAAACAATAGAAAATGTATATATATATATATATATATATATATATATATATATATATAATATATAGTACAAGAGTAGATCTTGCTTTGGTTCTTGGCTGAGCCCAGGATCTTGGGCTGGAAAAGGTCTGAGACCTGAGCTCTGGTCTAACACTAACCTACTAACCTACTAACCTACCACCATAGTCCAAGACTAAGCTAACCGTACACCAAAGCTGTGACATCAGCAGCTTGACTCGGACGCAAGCGTGTGAACTTTCCAACAAACTCAACAAAGCCATTTCAATATTTCATTGGCTCCATCTGGATTCTTTTTCCTGTTCCCACCGGCAGCAGCAGGAAGCCGTAACTGGAGCAAGACTCCCTGGCCTGAAAGTGGGCCGTCAGCAAGGACCGGTCCAGGTGGGTCCAGGCGTACAACCTGAGCGATACCACAATATCATCATAGTATCATTTGCAAGTGGGACATGAAGTGGTAACTCCATTACAAGTCCAAGACGTTGCTTGGCAGCAGTGTGGAGTTGATGCTGCCTTTTGTTACACCCTACAAAGTGTTAACACTGTAAGTTCTGTACTTATTACACACCTGCTGTTTGATTGTGACGTGCATCCTAGTTGTAGTTTTCATTAACACATTTGAAGGCGTTGACATCGCTGTGTAAAATTGCTAATGCTAATAAGTAGCATGTCAATGGCGAGGCCAATGTATATTAGCATCAAGCTAGCACATTTCTGGAAAAAGTGAAGATTTACTTAACTTATGTTGGAGCGTTTTTTTGTGTCAATGGTACCTAGAGGTAGTTTGACTGAGTCCGCTCTCAGTGCAAAGATCGGCTGAGCGGGCAACCAGGCGCTACGTCACATGCGACCCAAGTACTGTCACATGCGACCCAAGTACCGTCACATGCGACCCAAGTACTGTCACATGCGACCACAGTACCGTCACATGACACCGGAGGTTTTACGTGAATCGGTGCCCGGTAGAACCGGCAAGATGGAGTGGGTGCCAAAAAAGGACCGGGTTCGGTACCGGTCCCTACTTCATTGCAACTGACTATAATCTTCCGGTTTTTGACAAACAATAGTTCCAAAAGGGAATTTTTTGGCATTTCAACGTCTTGGGAACATATTTCACAAACAGTAGTTGAGATATATATATATATATATATATATATATATATATATATATATATATATATACATACACACACACACACACATATATATATATTTATATATATCAGATATATGTACATTATAAATAAATATATCCACATATACAGTATATACCCACATTTTATACATCCATAACATGTATATCATATATATCCACATTATATATATCATAAAGTATATATCCATATCATACTGTATATATACATACATCATATACATCTATATTATATATATTCATATCATACATATTATATATATATATATTATATATATATATATATATATATATATATATATATATATATATATATATATATATATATGAATGTGTGGATATATATATGTATATACATATATATAGTATATATTAAATGGGTTGTACTTGTATAGCGCTTTTCTACCTTCAAGGTACTCAAAGCGCTTTACATCATATACATCACATATATCCATATCATATATTTACATATCACATATTTATCATATACAAACACATATATCATATACTGTATATTCACATCTCACACACACACACACGTGTGTGTATGTATACATATATGTGTATATATATACACAAACATATATATATGTGTGTATATATATATATATATATATATATACACACATATATATATATATACACATACATATATATGCATATGTCCTATTGTTTATTGGTGATTGTGGGCGTCCACTTATGTCTGTGCTGTTCAAATGTTTCTCACCTTTATCTATTGCCCCATTCAAGTCTTCCTCCCATTCTTTCTCCAAGTGCTGTCATTTAGCCACGCCCTTGTCCTTGGACTATTCATCAATATCTATTCAACAACAACAACAACAACAACAACAACGAAAGAGGAGCAGATTCTGAGGTGTGAGCGCGTCTCCAATGTGTCGCCCCCTGCTGGCCTAAAGTAGGCTCCAGCATTCAGTCTCCCCTGCTCGTACGCCTGCAGCAACTTCAAGCTCCTGTCCCCTGGGATGCACACAGGTGCGCCCGCTAGGACAGGTGGCTGACATCAACAACAACAATACTAGTAATAGAAGTATGATGTGTGTGACTGATGCAACTTGTGTTGTCCAGAAGGTCCACCAGTGCACACTAATGGTGACCTCCATCACTAATAGTGACCTCCATCACCGAGCCTGCCCTCAGCAAGCAGTCAGCGTGACTGACGCCAACATATGGCCGCCCACCGCCATGCCGTGCACGCGCATTTCCACCAAGCCGTGGAGCTCCCGTGCGGCCGCGCGCGTCTCTAATGGAAAACACCTGCGGAAGAAAGTTGCAGTGCGCGGGCCAGCAGCAACAGCAGCACCGCCGCCTGCACCAAGTATCGATCCCCACCCAGAAAGCGCGTCTCCGCGGCAAGGCGGGAAGATCGCGTGCGCGCGCGGAAGAAGCGTGAAACGGCGGCGTGCAGGACGATCGATACTGTGTCGATCCACGGTCAGAGCGCAGGAGACTTACTTTTGACTTCTTCATATGGAAGGACAGCGGGCAATCTCCAATGTGCGAAAGCCTATTTTATTTTACTTCTGCGGGCAAGAAAGGGGTTGTCGTCATCTTGTGTGCGCATGTCCGAGGCGGCGCGGCGGTAGAATCCACACGGGGCGAGGAGAGCAAGTCCGAGTGGGAGGAAAAAAGGTAATAAAAAAAAAATGGGTTCCGTGAAAAAAGATGTAAAAGGAAGAAAACAGGAAGCTTCAGTCGCTGCTTGTAAGTCCGTGGGCGTGCGTGGGCGTGTGTGCACGCGCAGCAGACATGCGTGCAGGCCGGCAATGAGCGTCCATCCAGAGAGAGTCAGCGAGGGAGGGAACCTTTAAATGATTGCTGCGGGACACAAACTCACAGACCCGCCCTCCTTCTCTTAACTGCCGCCAATCATCGACCGCCTCACACTTTTTAACCCTCTTATGCCCTCTCTCACATACACACACACATATATATATACATATATATATATATATATATATATATATATATATATATATATATATATATATATATATATATATATATATATATATATATATATATATATATAGTCAGGGTTAATTTGTGACGAACCCCAAGATGCAGAGAAGGAGGCAGGCATTGAGTACGAAAATACTAAGACAAAACCAAACAAAAGGGGTACAACAAAAAGCGCGAACGAAGCGGATAACAAACTAAAAGAGCTAGCATTGGAGTTAGAAAACAAAAGGAGCTTAGAAATGGAAGCGAGCAAAAACAAAAGGGCCTAGCGTGGAAGCTAGCGGGTGGCGAGCAGGAAAACAGAAGTCGTTACGTGTAGTACAAACACAAATTGAAAGCAGGGAACAAAAAAAAAGTAAGCTACAAACTGCTACCGAAATATAGCTTACCGCTACGCTGCGATGGCACAACACAACATGACACAACAGGAGCAACAATACAGAAGTGACAATAATCCAGCACTGACTGGATGGGAAGACAGGTCTAAATAAGAGCGGGCAGACTGACACCAGGTGTGGCCAGGTGCCAATCAGCCGCAGATGAGGGCACACAGCACTCAGCGAGAAAGACAGGAAACAGACAAAATAAGAGTGCTGACAGGAACTAAAGACAGGAAATACTACACACACACAGAGGAAAAATTAAAACACAAACAAACTGTCAGGGGCAAGCCTGGCAGTATATGCATATACATATATATATATATGTGTGTGTGTGTGTGTATGTGTATATATATATATATATATATATATATATATATATACATACATATGTGTGTGTGTGTATATATATATATGTATATGTATATATGTGTGTGTATATATATATCGTGTGTTTGTATATATGTATATGTGTGTGTATATATATATATATATGTATATATGTGTGTGTATATATATGTCTATATATACAAACCCCGTTTCCATATGAGTTGGGAAATTGTGTTAGATGTAAATATAAACGAAATACAATGATTTGCAAATCATTTTCAACCCATATTCAATGGAATGCACTACAAAGACAAGATATTTGATATATATATATATATATATATATATGTGTGTGTGTGTATATATATATATATCCATCCATCCATCCATCATCTTCCGCTTAGCCGAGGTCGGGTCACGGGGGCAACAGCCTAAGCAGGGAAACGCAGACTTCCCTCTCCCCAGCCACTTCGTCTAGCTCTTCCCGGGGGATCCCGAGGTGTTCCCAGGCCCGCCGGGAGACATAGTCTTCCCAACGTGTCCTGGGTCTTCCCCGTGGCCTCCTACCGGTTGGACGTGCCCTAAACACCTCCCTAGGGAGGCGTTCGGGTGGCATCCTGACCAGATGCCCGAACCACCTCATCTGGCTCCTCTCGATGTGAAGGAGCAGCGGCTTTACTTTGAGTTCCTCCCGGATGGCAGAACTTCTCACCCTATCTCTAAGGGAGAGCCCCGCCACACGGCGGAGGAAACTCATTTCGGCCGCTTGTACCCGTGATCTTATCCTTTCGGTCATGACTCAAAGCTCATGACCATAGGTGAGGATGGGAACGTAGATCGACCGGTAAATTGAGAGCTTTGCCTTCCGGCTCAGCTCCTTCTTCACCAAAACGGATCGGTACAACGTCCGCATTACTGAAGACGCCGCACCGATCCGCCTGTCGATCTCACAATCCACTCTTCCCTCACTCGTGAACAAGACTCCTAGGTACTTGAACTCCTCCACTTGGGGCAGGGTCTCCTCCCCAACCCGGAGATGGCATTCCACCCTTTTCCGGGCGAGAACCATGGACTCGGACTTTATATATATATATATCCATCCATCCATCCATCATCTTCCGCTTATCTGAGGTCGGGTCGCGGGGGCAACAGCCTAAGCAGGGAAACCCAGACTTCCCTCTCCCCAGCCACTTCGTCTAGCTCTTCCCGGGGGATCCCGAGGCGTTCCCAGGCCAGCCGGGAGACATAGTCTTCCCAACGTGTCCTGGGTCTTCCCCGTGGCCTCCTACCGGTTGGACGTGCCCTAAACACCTCCCTAGGGAGGCGTTCGGGTGGCATCCTGACCAGATGCCCGAACCACCTCATCTGGCTCCTCTCGATGTGGAGGAGCAGCGGCTTTACTTTGAGTTCCTCCCGGATGGCAGAGCTTCTCACCCTATCTCTAAGGGAGAGACCCGCCACACGGCGGAGGAAACTCATTTCGGCCGCTTGTACCCGTGATCTTATCCTTTCGGTCATGACCCAAAGCTCATGAGCATAGGTGAGGATGGGAACGTAGATCGACCGGTAAATTGAGAGCTTTGCCTTCCGGCTCAGCTCCTTCTTCACCACAACGGATCGGTACAACGTCCGCATTACTGAAGACGCCGCACCGATCCGCCTGTCGATCTCACGATCCACTCTTCCCTCACTCGTGAACAAGACTCCTAGGTACTTGAACTCCTCCACTTGGGGCAGGGTCTCCTCCCCAACCCGGAGATGGCACTCCACCCTTTTCCGGGCGAGAACCATGGACTCGGACTTGGAGGTGCTGATTCTCATTCCGGTCGCTTCACACTCGGCTGCGAACCGATCCAGCGAGAGCTGAAGATCCCGGTCAGATGAAGCCATCAGGACCACATCATCTGCAAAAAGCAGAGACCTAATCCTGCGGTTACCAAACCGGAACCCCTCAACGCCTTGACTGCGCCTACAAATTCTGTCCATAAAAGTTATGAACAGAATCGGTGACAAAGGACAGCCTTGGCGGAGTCCAACCCTCACTGGAAATGTGTTCGACTTACTGCCGGCAATGCGAACCAAGCTCTGGCACTGATCGTACAGGGAACGGACCGCCACAATAAGACAGTCCGATACCCCATACTCTCTGAGCACTCCCCACAGGACTTCCCGAGGGACACGGTCGAATGCCTTCTCCAAGTCCACAAAGCACATGTAGACGGGTTGGGCAAACTCCCATGCACCCTCAAGAACCCTGCCGAGAGTATAGAGCTGGTCCACAGTTCCACGACCAGGACGAAAACCACACTGTTCCTCCTGAATCCGAGGTTCGACTATCCGACGTAGCCTCCTCTCCAGTACACCTGAATAAACCTTACCGGTATATATATATATATATATTGTGTGTGTGTATATATATATGTATATGTATATATGTGTGTGTATATATATATCGTGTGTGTGTGTATATATATATATATATGTATATGTATATATGTGTGTATATATATATATATATATGTATATGTATATATGTGTGTGTGTAAAAAATGTGTATATATACAAACCCCGTTTCCATATGAGTTGGGAAATTGTGTTAGATGTAAATATAAACGAAATACAATGATTTGCAAATCATTTTCAACCCATATTCAGTTGAAAGCACTACAAAGACAAGATATTTGATGTTGAAACTCATAAAAAAAAAAAAGTTTTTTAATATAATAATTAACTTAGAAATTTCATGGCTGCAACACGTGCCAAAGTATTTGGGAAAGGGCATGTTCACCACTGTGTTACATCACCTTTTCTTTTAACAACACTCAATAAACGTTTGGGAACTGAGGAAACTAATTGAGCTTCGGTCGTTCAAAAGTCCGGGGTCTCGACTGTCGTATTTTACGCTTCATAATGTGGCACACATTTTCCATGGGAGACAGGTCTGGACTGCAGGCGGGCCAGGAAAGTACCTCCACTCTTTTTTTACGAAGCCATGCTGTTTTGCTGAAATAAGCAGGGGCGTCCATCATAACGTTGCTTGAATGGCAACATATGTTGTTCCAAAACCTGTATGTACCTTTCAGCATTGATGGTGCCTTCACAGATGTGTAAGTTACCCATGCCTTGGGCACTAATGCACCCCCATACCATCACAGATGCTGACTTTTACACTTTGCGTCAATAACAGTCTGGATGGTTTGATTCCCCTTTGTTCGGGATGACACCATGTCGAATATTTCCAAAAACAATTTGAAATGTGGACTCGTCAGACTACAGCACACTTTTCCACTTTGCATCAGTCCATCTTAGATGATTTCAGGCCCAGAGAAGCCGGCAGTGTTTCTGGATGTTGTTGATAAATGGCTTTCGCTTTGCATTGTAGAGCTTTAAAGGCCTTCTGAAACCCACTACTACTGACCACACAGTCTGATAGTTTATAAATCAATGATGAAATCTTAACATTGCAACACATGCCAATACGGCCGGTTTAGTTTACTAAATTGAAATTTTAAATTTCCCGCAGAGTTTCTTGTTGAAAACGTTGCGGAATGATAACGCTTATGATGACGCGTGTTTGTGATGTTATTGGTTTGAGGGGACATATTAGCCCAGCACCACTTACGGCTAAAAGTCGTCTCTTTTCATCGCATAATTACACAGTAATTTGGACATCTGTGTTGCTGAATCTTTTGCAATTTGTTCAATTAATAATGGAGACTATGAAGAAGAATGCTGTTGGTGGAAAGCGGTGGATTGCAGATGTCTTTAGTACTAAAATACGGCCGGTGTTTCTTTGTTTGTTGTGAAGCTTTATATATATATATATAGATGTATTGTCAAGACTAGGACTTGAACGAGGATTGTTTTCCCGAGGTGAAAAAGGGGTTGGAGTGGACTTTGGGGTTTGTTTTTCCAGAAGGCAAAGGAAAGTTGGCACGGGCAAGACGTGAATGGAAGCACATCCTTTTATCTTAACACTATAAGTAAAAACAGGAACAAACAAAAGGTGCGCACAATGACGGAGAACAAACTTGACTAAAGAAAACAAAAACTAGCACTATGGCATGAATAACAAAAAAACTTAGTTTAAACAAGAAAGTAACCTAGATCATCGGCATGGAAGGCGTAGAAGGTGATAGTAGACGGTGTGAAGGAGGTGATTTTGCCAGGCTGGCTAAATTGCAACCGTGGCTTAAATAATACTGTGGTGATTAGTGAAAACGGGTGTGCGAGTGCAAAACGAAGACAGGTGCGTGACATGACAAGGTGAAAACTAAAGGGTAGCCATGGTGACAAAACAAACCAGGAAGTGCAAAAACAGGAACTGAGTGGCCAAAAAACAAACAGAACATGACTAAAACAAAACATGATCACATAAACATGACATGTATGTATATATACATGTATATTGCGTGGCGCAGTGGGAGAGTGGCCGTGCGCAACCCAAGTGTCACTGGTTCAAATCCTACCTAGTACCAACCTCGTCATGTCCGTTGTGTCCTGAGCAAGACACTTCACCCTTGCTCCTGATGGGTGCTGGTTGGCGCCTTGCATGGCAGCTCCCTCCATCAGTGTGTGAATGTGTGTGTGAATGGGTAAATGTGGAAGTAGTGTCAAAGCGCTTTGAGTACCTTGAAGGTAGAAAAGCGCTGTACAAGTACAACCCATTTATCATTTATTTATTTATATATATATGTGTGTGTACATATATATATATATATATATATATATATATATATATATATATATATATATATATATATATATATATATGTGTGTGTGTACATATATATATATATATATATATATATATATATATATATATATATATATATGTGTGTGTGTGTACATATATATATATACACACATATATGTGTGCATATACAAACATACTTTTATATATACATACATACATGTATGAATGCATGCATGTATGTAGGATGTTTTGTTTACGACAGTTGAAATAGAAAAAGAAGGGAAGGCTTCCTTCTCGCCCCTCGGCGTGACGTCAAGATGACAGACTCCAGCCGTCATGAGACTGTCAGCCTCCTGGACTTCTGAGGAGACTCAGCCCACGTGACAGACCCTTACTGTAACCGGCCGCAATGATTGCATTAGAGCCAAACAACGCGGGCCTTGAAGTCTACTGGCAGGGCAGGAAGTTCTAAAACCTGCAACACAGAAATAAATGCTCCCACGCAGCCTCAGGTGAAAGTTGACTTCAGGGCAAAGTGGGGGTGCCACCAAGCCAGGAAAAGATGCAATGTTGATACTGATCGGGACTAAAAAGGTTTTAAAGTGTGTTTCCTGCCCTGATGACGTTGTTTTATACACTTAAAGACTCCGCCTTCCAGAATGTACATCGTTGGTAGTTAGGATCCTGTTTAGAAGCACAGTCTTGTTTGTTTGTCTGCAAGGTTTTGGAACACTGATGGTCCACTTTCAAGGTGTCGGTACTCCTGGTAGTTGACACTTTTCAAACAAAAGCCTGACTTTAACTTCATGTTTCAATTCCCAATTTTTTTCTGCTATAAAATAAATATCGAAAATCATGGAAATTCATAGGTATCAGTATCAACTAGGATAATTCTGTTTCGTGACAACCCTGAAGAGGAGAGAGGAACAAGAAGAAGTCTTGGAGCGGACCAGTCCTCTGTGCATCAGTCGGTGACTTCTCTGCGCCCAGACTTGTCTCCATGCAAAAGGATCCCCTGCTGGTCCCACTATGGACCAGGGGTGGACCAGTCCTTATGCATCAGTCGGTGATGTCTCGGCGCCCCGACTTGTCTCCATGCAAGAGGATCCCCTCCTGGTCCCACTATGGACTGGACTCTCACATTATGAAGTCAGGACCAGGAGTGGACCAGTCCTTATGCATCAGTCGGTGACGTCTCGGCGCCCCGACTTGTCTCCATACAAGAGGATCCCCTCCTGGTCCCACTATGGACTGGACTCTCACATTATGAAGTCAGCACCAGGGGTGGACCAGTCCTTATGCATCAGTCGGTGACGTATTTGCGCCCCGACTTGTATCCATGCAAGACGATCCCCGGCTGGTCCCACTATGGACTGGACACACATTATGAAGTCAGGACCAGGGGTGGACCAGTCCTTATGCATCATTTGGTGACTTCTTTGCGCCCCGACTTGTCTCCATGCAAGAGGATCCCCTGCTGGAACCTCACTATGGACTGGATTCTCACATTATGAAGTCAGGACCAGGGGTGGACCAGTCCTTATGCATCAGTCGGTGACATATCTGCGCCCCGACTTGTACCCATGCAAGAGGATCCCCTGCTGGAACCTCGCTATGGACTGGATTCTCACATTATGAAGTCAGGACCAGGGGTGAACCAGTCCTTATGCATCAGTCGGTGACGTCTCGGCGCCCTGACTTGTCTCCATGCAAGAGGATCCCCTGCTGGTCTCCCTGTGGACTGGACTCTCAATTATGAAGTCAGGACCAGGGGTGGACCAGTCCTTATGCATCAGTCGGTGACGTCCCTGCGCCCCGACTTGTCTCCATGCATGGGGTTTGGGTGTCTGGCTTCATATCTGTAGTCTCATCCAAGGTTTTTGTCATTGTTCCCACTGGGTAGAGTTTGTTCTTTCCCTGAAGTGGGATCAGAGCCTAGGACGTCGTCGTAGTTTGTGAAGCCCTTTGAGGCATTTGGGATCAAGGGCTATACAAAACAACTTTGATTGATGATTGAAGAAGACGAAACTGATGAATATTTTGTGTGTAACGACAGTCAGGAACGACATTGCCAAGTACACAAAGTACACTGGAGAACTCGGTTGGAGCCACATTATGTATACACAGCTGTAGTACTCTGGTCAAGACAAGAGTGAAAAAAAAGGCTGGTCTTGTGCAAAAATAATGTGGTTTTGCTTAGCAAATGTCCCTCGACAGCTTTTCAAGCCAGGTTTTAGTTTCAAGAAGTCTTTATCCTCAGGGCAACTGGAATTTGCATATTTATTGTTTTTTTTTTTGGAGCTAGTTTTTCAGCGTGAACACTCTGTCGTTGGTATTAAGCTTCCTGCGATTGACAGGTCCACTCGGTCCTGTGATTGACAAGTCCGGTCAGTCCTGTGCTGGAAGAGTCTAGTCAAGCTGTGATTGTCCAGTCAGTCCTGTGCTCGACTGGCCCAGTCTGTCCTGTGATTGACAGGTCCAGTCAGTCCTGTGCTGGAAGGGTCTATTCAGTCTTGTGATTGTCCAGTCGGTTCTGTGATTGACAGGTCCAGTCGGTCCTGTGCTCGACGGATCCAGTTGTTCCTGTGCGCGACAGGTTCTGTCGGTCCTGTGATTGACAGGTCCAGTCAGTCGTGTGCTGCAAGGGTCTAGTCAATCGTGTGACTGTCCGGTCAGTCCTGTGGTGGACGGGTCCAGGCGGTCCTATGATTGACAGGTCCAGTTAGTCCTGTGCTGGAAGGGTCTCATCAGTCCTGTGATTGTCCAGTCAGTCCTGATTCGACCGGTCGAGTCAGTCCTGTGCTCGATGTGTCCAGTCTGTCTTGTCCTGGACAGGTCCAGTCTGTCTTGTGATTGACAGGCCCAGTCAGTCCTGTGCTGGAAGGGTCTAGTCAGTCTTGTGATTGCCCAATCGGTTTTGTGATTGATGGGTCCAGTTGGTCTTGTGCTCGACGGATCCAGTTGGTCCTGTGCTCGACAGGTTCTGTCGGTCCTGTGATTGACAGGTCCAGTCAGTCCTGTGCTGCAAGGGTCTAGTCAATCGTGTGACTGTCCGGTCAGTCCTGTGGTGGATGGGTCCAGGCGGTCCTGTGATTGACAGGTCCAGTCAGTCCTGTGCTGGAAGGGTCTCGTCAGTCCTGTGATTGTCCAGTCAGTCCTGAGTTTGACGAGTCCAATCGGTCCTGTGCTCGACCTGTCCAGTCTGTCTTGTCCTGGACAGGTCCAGCCGGTCCTGCAATTGACAGGTCCAGTCAGTCCTGTGCTGGACAGGTTTAGTGAGTCAGGAGTCTTCGGCTCAAATCTGGTCTGTGACTGTGAACAAGACGTTGTTCGAATGACAAGTTTTCAGAAAGGCTTAGTGGTGAAAAGGTGGATGCAGTCCTGCCTTGGTGTGGGATGAGGAAGACTTACCAGGAGCATGTAGAGAGGTCACAGTGGGAGATGAAATGGGAGAGCATTTTTTTCTCCTCAGGCTTTTACTCTGGGAGTTTTGAAGGCCTTGAGTCTGTCTGGTTTCTCCTTCCCAACAGAAGTCAAGAGTAAAGATCACAACAAGGATTTTCCTCCCTTTTTTAGGCCGGTTATGTGACAACAATGGTGAGAACTTTGTACAGTCTAATGGAAACAACATGTTCCCAAGACTCCTCTAATCAACTCAGGCTGCAGCAAAACTATTCAGACTGCAACTGCAAACAGGTTGTAGTTGTGACTGTGATATTTATGTAGCGCTTTTCTCTAAAGACTCCAGGCGCTTTACACAGTGAGAGCCAGGATCCACTTGTTGAAGCTACATTTAGTCCTTAGTGCAATTTAGTCCTTCAATAAAATGTTGAACATACTAGACAACTTGTCTTATAGTAGTAAGTAAACAAACAAAGACTCCTAATTAGTCTGCAGTAACATATTGTGTCATTTATACACCTATTATTTTGTACACATTATGAGGGACAAACTGTTCAAAATGATTATTAATCTACTTGTTTATTTACTGTTGATATCTGCTTATTTTCTGTTTTAACATGTTCTATCTACACTTCTGTTCAAATGTAATAATCACTTATTCTTCTCTTCTTCGATACTTGACATTAGTTTTGGATGATACCACACCATAAGGTAACGATCCGATACCAAGAAGTCAAAGGAATCTGAATGTTGATTGATTTGGTGACCACAGATGATCCAAAGTCGGGACCCAGGGTGGACCACTTATCTGTGCATCAGTTGGGGATGTCTCTGCTCTGTGATTGACAGGTTTCCGCTCAAGATGATCTCTTGCTGGCCCCAATATGGACTGGACTCTCACTATTATGTTAGATCCACTATGGACTGGACTATCACTATTATGTTGGATCCACTATGGACTGGACTCTCACTATTATGTTAGATCCACTATGGACTGGACTCTCACTATTATGTTGGATCCACTATGGACTGGACTCTCACTATTATGTTAGATCCACTATGGACTGGACTCTCACTATTATATTAGATCCACTATGGACTGGACTCTCAGTATTATGTTAGATCCACTATGGACTGGACTCTCACTATTATGTTGGATCCACTATGGACTGGACTCTCACTATTATATTAGATCCACTATGGACTGGACTCTCACACTATTATGTTAGATCCACTATGGACTGGACTCTCACTATTATGTTAGATCCACTATGGACTGGACTCTCACTATTATGTTGGATCCACTATGGACTGGACTCTCACACTATTGTGTTAGATCCACTATGGACTGGACTCTCACTATTATTTTAGATCCACTATGGACTGGACTCTCACATTATTATGTTAGATCCACTATGGACTGGACTCACACTATTATGTTAGATCCACTATGGACTGAACTCTCACACTATTATGTTAGATCCACTATAGACTGGACTCTCACACTATTATGTTAGATCCAGTATGGACTGGACTCACACTATTATGTTAGATCCACTATGGACTGGAGTCTCACACTATTATGTTAGATCCACTATGGACTGGACTCACACTATTATGTTAGATCCACTATGGACTGGAGTCTCACACTATTATGTTAGATCCACTATGGACGGGACTCTCACTATTGTGTTAGATCCACTATGGACTGGACTCTCACACTATTATGTTAGATCCACTATGGACTGGACTCTCACTATTATGTTAGATCCACTATGGACTGGACTCTCACACTATTATGTTAGATCCACTATAGACTGGACTCTCACTATTGTGTTAGATCCACTATGGACTGGACTCTCACACTATTATGTTAGATCCACTATGGACTGGACTCTCACACTATTATGTTAGATCCACTATGGACTGGACCCTCACTATTATGTTAGATCCACTATGGACTGGACTCTCACTTTTATGTTAGATCCACTATGGACTGGACTCTCACTATTATGTTAGATCCACTTTGGACTGGACTCTCACTATTATGTTAGATCCACTATGGACTGGACTCTCACTATTATGTAAGATCTAAAGAGTCCAACAGGAGTCCTCCACAGTGTGACAACCGTGTCTCCTCTGGGTCCACTTTTGGACGCAGACATGTGATGCCAACAAAAATGCGCCGTTTGGCCTCAACACTGTTGTCCTTTTATTTGTGTGCAGACTACAGCGCGTGTCGCGGTTGTGGCGTTCCGGCCTAACACCCCAAGTTCTTAAAACGGCACTGTTGGCATGTGACGTCTGCGCCATACCACGGATGGCTTTCATCCTCTACCCAGAATGAGGGTCGTTGTCTCGGCAAAATTCTTTCAAATTTCATGGATTGTGTTGCTAGTTAAAATATCAACTCATATGGAAACCCTGTTTCCATATGAGTTGGGAAATTGTGTTAGATGTAAATATAAACAGAATACAATGATTTGCAAATCATTTTCACCCCATATTCAGTTGAATATGCTACAAAGACAACATATTTGATGTTCAAACTCATAAACATTTTTTTTTTTCGCAAATAATCATTAACTTTAGAATTTGATGCCAGCAACACGTGACAAAGAAGTTGGGAAAGGTGGCAATAAATACTGATAAAGTTGAGGAATGCTCATCAAACACTTATTTGGAACAGGCTAATTGGGAACAGGTGGGTGCCATGATTGGGTATAAAAACAGCTTCCCAAAAAATGCTCAGTCTTTCACAAGAAAGGATGGGGCGAGGTACACCCCTTTGTCCACAACTGCGTCAAACAGTTCAAGAACAACATTTTATCAAAGTGAAATTGCAAGAAATTTAGGGATTTCAACATCTACGGTCCATAATATCATCAAAAGATTCAGAGAATCTGGAGAAATCACTCCACGTAAGCGGCATGGCCGGAAACCAACATTGAATGACTGTGACCTTCCATCCCTCGGACGGCACTGTATCACAAACCGACATAAATCTCTAAAGGATATCACCACATGGGCTCAGGAACACTTCAGAAAACCACTGTCACTAAATAAAGTTGGTCGCTACGTCTGGAAGTGCAAGTTAAAGCTCTACTATGCAAAGCAAAAGCCATTCATCAACAACATCCAGAAACGCCGCCGGCTTCTCTGAGCCCGAGATCATCTAAGTTGGACTGATGCAAAGTGGAAAAGTGTTCTGTGGTCCGACGAGTCCACATTTCAAATAGTTTTTGGAAATATTCAATATCGGGGGAAGCGAACCATCCAGACTGCTATCGACGCAAAGTTCAAAAGCCAGGTTCTGTGATGGTATGGGGGTGCATTAGTGCCCAATGCATGGGTAACTTACACATCTGTGAAGGCACCATTAATGCTGAAAGGTACATACAGCTTTTAGAACAACATATGCTGCCATCTAAGCGCCGTCTTTTTCATGGACGCCCCTGCTTATTTCAGCAAGACAATGCCAATCCACATTCAGCACGTGTTGCTACAGCGTGGCTTCGTAAAAAAAGAGTGTGAGTCCTTTCCTGGCCCGCCTGCAGTCCAGACCTATCTCCCATGGAAAATGTGTGGCGCATTATGAAGCGTAAAATACCACAGCGGAGACCCCGGACTGTTGAACGACTGAAGCTCCACATAAAACAAGAATGGGAAAGAATTCCACTTTCAAAGCTTCAACAATTAGTTGCCTCAGTTAGAGGGTTAGTGCGTCTGCCTCACAATACGAAGTTCCTACAGTCCTGGGTTCAAATCCAGGCTCGGGATCTTTCTGTGTGGAGTTTGCATGTTCTCCCCGTGAATGCGTGGGTTCCCTCCGGGTACTCCGGCTTCCTCCCACTTCCAAAAACATGCACCTGGGGATAGGTTGATTGGCAACACTAAAAATTGGCCCTAGTGTGTGACTGTGAGTGTGAATGTTGTCTGTCTATCTGTGTTGGCCCTGCGATGAGGTGGCGACATGTCCAGGGTGTACCCTCCCTTCCGCCCGATTGTAGCTGAGATTGGCGCCAGCGCCCCCCGCGACCCCGAAAGGGAATAAGCGGTAGAAAATGGATGGATGGATGGATGGATGGACAGTTCCCAAACGTTTATTGAGTGTTGTTAAAAGAAAAGGTGATGTAACACAGTGGTGAACATGCCCTTTCCCAACTACTTTGGCACGTGTTGCTGGCATTCGATTCTGAAGTTAATGATTATTTAAAAAAAAACTAAAGTTTATGAGTTTCAACATCAAATATGTTGTCTTTGTAGCATATTCAACTGAATATGGGTTGAAAAGGATTTGGAAATCATTGTATTCTGCTTATATTTACATGCAACACAAATTCCCAACTCATATGGAAACAGGGTTTGTAGAAAATTCCACAAAACGATTCTTATTTCAACTCATGAGCAAGAACCCCAGTGATTTCTGAGCTAGCGGTCTTGTTTCATGTGCGTTGATGAGCATGTTGACTATAGATGCCCGTCTTCTACGTACTTGATTATTGCTATCAGGGTTCCAAAAGAAATCCTGGCATTTGTTTTTAATTAGGAAGCTAATGATTCTTGCAGACATGTTGTGCAATCCCACAAAAAAAAAAAAAAGCAGCGCAAATACGACAACAAAGGCCGAGAAGGAATGGTCTGGAGCAGCCTGAGGAAAGAGTTTTCCACATTCATGAGGAGGCTGACCACAAAACCAGTTGAATACCTCCCCCAAGCACCACACACACATTCTCATGCCAGCAGCAAAGTCATTCCAAAGCACTCTGACTCTACAGTAAACACTCTTTTTTTCTGGAAATGTTTAATAATAGAAACACTTCCATTTGCCACCTGGAATCTAACTCATAACATACGAGGTTCCACAGATGTTTTCCCATGCTTTTATTTACCAAACCCAAAAGCAGTGAAGTTGCCACCTCGTGTGAATTATTAAATAAAGAATTATATTGAATTATGTTCAATTGAATAGACTGCAAGGACAAGATATTTCATGTTGGAACTGGTGAACGTTGTTGTTTTCTTGCAAATATTAGCTCACTTGGAATGTGATGCCTGCAACATGTTTCCAAAAAGCTGGCACAAGTGGCAAAAAAGACTAAGAAAGTTGAGGAATGCTAATCAAACACTTATTTGTAACATCCCACAGGTGTGCAGGCTAATTGGGAACAGGTGGGTGCCATGATTGGCTATAAAAGCAGCTTCCGTGAAATGCTCAGTCATTCACAAACAAGGACAGGGCGAAGGTCACCACTTTGTCAACAAATGCCTGAGCAAATTGTTTAAGGACAACATTTCTCAAGCAGCTATTGCAAGGAATTTGTGGATTTCACCATCTACGCTCCGTAAAATCATCAAAAGGTTCAGCGAATGTGGAGAAATCACTGCACGTAAGCCATGATATTACGGACCGTCGATCCGTCAGGCGGTACTGCATCAAAAAACAGACATCGGTGTGTAAAGGATATCACCACATGGGCTCAGGAACACTTCATAAAACCACTGTCGGTAACTACAGTTGGTGGCTACTTCTGTAAGTGCAAGTTAAAACTCTGCTATGCAAAGTAAAACCCATTTATTAACAACACCCAGGAACGCTGCTGGCTTCGCTGGGCCCGATTTCATCTAAGATGGACTGATGCAAAGTGGAAAAGTGTTCTGTGGTCTGAGGAGTCCACATTTCAAATTATATTTGGAAACTGTGAAGGTGGTGTCCTCCGGAACAAAGAGGAAAATAACCATTCGGATTGTTATAGGCGCAAAGTTCAAAAGCCAGCATCTGTGATGGTATGGGGGTGTATTAGTGCCCAAGGCATGGGTAACTTACACATCTGTGAAGGCACCATTAATGCTGAAAGGTCCATACAGGTTTTGGAACAACATTCGTTGTCATCCAAGCAACGTTATCATGGACGCCCCTGCTTATTTCAGCAAGACAATGCCAAGCTACGTGTTACAACAGCGTGGTTTCGTAGTAAAAGAGTGCGGGTGCTTTCCTGGCCCTCCTGCAGTCCAGACCTGTCTCCCATGGAAAATGTGTGGCGCAATATGAAGTGTAAAATACGACAACAAGACCCTAGACTGTTGAACAACTTAAGCTGTACATCAAGCAAGAATGGTAAATAATTCCACTTTCAAAGCTTCAACAATTAGTTTCCTCAGTTCCCAAACGTTTATTGAGTGTTGTTAAAAGAAAAGGTGATGTAACACAGTGGTGAACATGCCCTTTCCCAACTACTTTGGCACGTGTTGCAGCCATGAAATTCTAAGTTAATTATTATTTGCAAAAAAAAAATAAAGTTTATGAGTTTAAACATCAAATATGTTTTTGGAGCATATTCAACTGAATATGGGTTGAAAAGGATTTGCAAATCCTTGTTTTCCGTTTATATTTCCTATTTCTTTACCCTCACAATTTTCAAAAGTCCTCGAAAAATGATTTGTGTCAAGACTAGATAGTTTTATTGATAAGCATCACTTGTTAAGTGAACACTAATACGGTTTCCGATCAAATAGGTGCACTTCCACGGCAGTGATGGAACTAGTTGAGGAGGTAAGCACTGCAACTGATAAGAGGGAGTTTGCTGTTTTCATTGACCCAAGCAAGGCCATCACACATTACTTTTTAACAAATTGCAGAGGTATGGTGTCAGGGGTCTTGCTCATGATTGGTTGAAAGGTTATCTTGGTGGCAGAGAGCAGTATGTGCATATGAACAATGTAGATTCAGATAAAAAGATCATAACACATCGAGTACCCCAAAATTCTGTACTGGGACCAAAATTGTTCTTACTGTATATTAATGATATTTGTAAAATCTTTAAAAAACTGAACTGTATTCTTTTTGTTGATGATACAAGTATGTACTGTTATGGGCAAGACCTTGACCAACTCCTAGAGACTGTAGAGATCGAACTCCACATACTAAAGCAATGGTTTGATGCCAATAAACTACCAATCAACCTTAATAAAACAAAATATATCATTTTTGGAAATAGGAAAAATAACATACAGCGTCATATAAGAATTGAGGATATGGAGATAGAAAGGGTGTATTCAATAACATTTTTGGGAATCTATATAAATGATAAATTAAATTGGAAACTGTACATAAATATACTTAAAGGGGAACATTATCACAATTTCAAAAAGGTTAAAAACAATAAAAATCAGTTCCCAGTGGCTTGTTGTATTTTTTGAAGTTTTTTTCAAAATTTTACCGGTCTCGGAATATCCCTAAATAAAGCTTTAAAGTGCCTTATTTTCGGCGCTCTGCGAAGACACTGGCCATTTCCCTGTGACGTCACACAGTGCTGCCAATGTAAACAAACAATGGGAATGCAACAGCAAGATATAGCGACATTAGCTCGGATTCAAACTCGGATTTCAGCGACTTAAGCGATTCAACAGATTACGCATGTATTGAAACAGATGGTTGGAGTATGAAAGTATTGAAGAAGAAACTGAAGCTATTGAGCGAATAGCTATTGATGCTATTCATAGCCATAGCATGGCCGAATAGCTGCGTTAGCATCGCCGGTAAAATGTGCGGACCAAACGATCAGGACTTTCGCATCTTTTGACACTGGAGCAACTTAAATCCATCGATTGATAAGTGTTTTTTTTTCGCATTAAATGTGGGTGGAAGGAAACGTAATATAGTTGCAAATGCATCTACAGGTTATCCATACATCTTTGTGCCATGTCTGCTTTAGCACCGCCGGTAAATAGCATGTTGGCATCGATTAGCGTAGCATGTTAGCATCGATTAGCTAGCAGTGAAAATCAACAAAACTCACCTTTGTGATTTCGTTGACTATCGTTGCAAATGCATCTGCAGGTTATCCATACATCTCTGTGCCATGTCTGCCTTAGCATCGCCGGTAAAATGTGGAGACACTCTGGTACATTCAATGGGGGTCTGGCGGCAGACACTTTGGCATCTTCGGGCCAGTGGTGCAACTTGAATCCCTCCCTGTTAGTGTTGTTACACCCTCCGACAACACACCGCCGAGGTATGATGTCTCCAAGGTTCCAAAAAATAGTCAAAAAAACGGAAAATAATAGAGCTGAGACCCGGTGTTTGTAATGTGTTGAAAATGAAAATGGTGGGTGTGTTACCTCGGTGACGTCACATTCTGACGTCATCGCCTCCAGCGCGATAAACAGAAAGGCGTTTAATTCGCCAAAATTCACCCACTTAGAGTTCGGAAATCGGTTAAAAAAATAGATGGTCTTTTTTCTGCACCATCAAGGTATATATTGACGCTTACATAGGTCTGCTGATAATGTTCCCCTTTAAGACAAAGATGGCAAAAATTATTGCTATGTTACATAAAATTAAAAACTCTGTAAATCAAAAGGCTCTTAACATGTAATTTAATTCTTTCATACTCCCATATCTTAATTATTGCTTTGAAATCTGGGGAAACGATTACAAATCAAACATCAACTCTATAGTCTTACTTCAAAAGAAAGCGATTAGAATTGTAAGTTATGGGAACTATCATGACCATACCAATGCTCTGTTCATTCAATTAAAAACATTAAAACTGCACGGTCTTGTTGACCTCAAAACTACTATTGTGGCTTACAAAGCTCACAACCACATGCTGCCTGGGAGTCTACAGAAGAGGTTCAAACCCAGAGAGAATCCCTAAGACATGGGTGTCAAACTCTGGCCCGCGGGCCAAATCTGGCCCGCCGTTTAATGTCATTTGGCCCTTGAGGCAATATCAAATTAACATTAGATCTGGCCCGCCGGTAACACCACATTCACCGCTAATACTCATACTTGCCAACCCTCCCGATTTTCCCAGGAGACTCCCGAAGTTTAGTGCCCTTCCCGAAAATCTCCCTGAGCAACCATTCTCCCGATTTCCACCCGGACAACAATATTGGGAGCGTGCCTTAAAGGCACTGCCTTTATAGTCCTCTACAACATGTCGTCACGTCCTCTTTTCCTCCATATATACAGCGCGCTGGCAAAGTCACATAATATATGCGGCTTTCACAAACATATGCTTGGTCAACAGCCATACAGGTCACACTGAGGGTGGCCGTATAAAAAACTTTAACATTGTTACAAATATGGGCCACACTGTGAACCCACACCAAACAAGAATGACAAAACACATTTCGGGAGAACAGCCGCACCGTAACACAACATAGACACAACAGAACAAATACCCAGAATCCCTTGATGCACTAACTCTTCCAGAACGCTACAATATACACCCCCCACTACTACCAAATCCCGCCCACCTCATTTTTATTTTATTTTTGAATTTATTAGCCTGTGGAAAAAGTAAATGTTGATATTTACCTCAGAAGGCTGCAAATAGAAAAGAGGCATTCATTTTTTTAATTAAATTTTATTTAATATAACACTGATGTTTTTTGAAAGTTGATTTTGCACTATTACTTTATATAAGCTCTGCCTGTTTTATGGGAGGAAGCCCAGATACCTGGAGGGAACCCACGCAGTCCCGGGGAGAACATGCAAACTCCACACAGAAAGATCCCGAGCCCGGGATTTAACCCAGGATTACTCAGGACCTTCGTATTGTGAGGCAGATGCACTAACCCCTGTTCCACCGTGCTGCCCTATTTAAGCCTTAATTGTTCAATATTCATTGCAAAACTTGTTTGGGTCCCTATTAAAAGGTTAATTTGTTCAACCTTGGCCCACGGCTTTGTTCAGTTTAAAATTTTGGCCCACTCTGTATTTGAGTTTGACACCCCTGCCCTAAGACCTCAGAGGTTCAGCTTTCTTTCAGAAAGTAAAAATAAGAAGGAGCTTAAAAAGTCGATGTGTTTCTGTTCGAGGAGTTCAACTGTGGAACAGCTTGGATGATTCCTTCAAATGTTCCAGTTGCATTCACACATTTAAAAAACACTTTAAGACTAATATCTTGAATCAACATTGTGATCAATGTTGATTGAAAACCCAACTTGGGATATAAATAATAATGAAAGTATAATTGTTTGTATGTATAGTAAATAATTGGTGCAAGGTTTAATACGTGTGCAAAGATATTCCACATGTCTTTACAGTAAATATAATTGAACTACGCTCATGTTGTGTAAAATAGGTATTCACTATATGTTGTGCAATGGACCTTTCAGAATTTTTCAGAAGTTTATATTTATTTTGTACTTCACATTGCTTATAGCATGGGTGTCAAACTCCGACCCGCGGGCCAAATTTGGCCCGCCGTGTAATTTAATTTGGCCCTTGAGGCAATATCAAATTAACATTAGAGCTGGCCCGCCGCTGTAACACCGCATTCACCGCTAATACTCTTACTTGCCAACCCTCCTGATTTTCCCGGAAGACTCTCAAAGTACAGTGCCCCTCCCAAATTTCATCCCGGACAACAATATTGGAACAATAAACTTGAAACTTGATTTACATCAAACACAATCTCCCAACTCATATAAGGAAATGGGGTTTGTATTTAACTGGCCTCAACAAAATTGACAAGATCTAGGGTTTTTGGGGAACCTGCTGTCGTGACAAAGCCGTTGTTGCTGGACACACGGCGGACTCCTGGGAGAAGAAGGAGGGCCGCATGCCTGGCGACCCTTTTCTGTCCAGGAGGTGAAGATATCTACCTATTGGGAATGATGACAACAGGACATCTGCTGATTGGAGTTGCTCTGGTTTGTCCACAAAATGGAAGTTGCTGGCAGTCTTCAAAGTACCCCAAAGCTGCCACAAATGATCGGAGGATGCGGGAAGAACTGTGGATTACATTGGACTGTCTACCACGCAGTTTTGAGGAGCAGTCATAGACAATTTAGAATAAAAAGCTAATTTTGTTTTCACCCGCATACAAAACATTCTAATTTGGATTGTTTCCCTGGCTTGGAGACTCTCCCGAAGGATGGTGCTGTGAAGACACAACAAACTCCCTTCTTCTCTCTCATGGACACACACATGTTGTTGACTTTGGACTAGCGACTGCAGTACATCAACAGAGACACACTACGGGCTTACACACACACACATCCACAAAAATATACGCCACACATACACACCCCACCTCCCCAAACCAACGCCCTCGACGCAAATCCCATAGGGGTGATGAATGGATGGTCAGCGCCTGAGAGCTGCGGCCTACCATAATGACCCCGAACTCCCCTCCCTCTTTTGCTAGATATCTGTAGATGTACGTTGTAATATGTATATGTGCTTTGCTATGGACGGTGTTTTCCCACTCCAGACTGGGCCCCCTTAGGAGCCCAGTCTAGATTGTATTTTTTTTAACTCATCCTTCCCCAGCGTTGACCTTTTTCCCATCTTTTACGGGGTACCTTGTGGCGACCCATCAGCGTTCTTGTTCTGTAACCCTGTACACTGTTTGTTTGTCTAATTTTGTTCTGTAACCCTGTACACTGTTTGTTTGTCTAATTTTGTTCTGTAACCCTGTACACTGTTTGTTTGTCTAATTTTGTTCTGTAACCCTGTACACTGTTTGTTTGTCTAATTTTGTTCTGTAACCCTGTACACTGTTTCTTTGTCTAATCTTGAACAGGTTTGTGCTGAAAACAAAGTTTCCTTGAACTTGTGCAATGACAATAAAGACCTATCCTATCCTAGATGGTAAATAATGAATTACATTGAATTGTATCCAATTCAATAGACTGCAAGGACAAGATATTTCATGTTGGAACTGGTCAACTTTGTTGTTTTTTTGCAAATATTAGCTCATTTGGAATCTGATGCCTGCGACATGTTTCAAAAAAGCTGGCACAAGTTGCAAAAAAAGACTGAGAAAGTTGAGAAATGCTCATCAAACACTTATATGGAACATCCCACAGGTGAACAGGCTAATTGGGAACAGGTGGGTGCCATGATTGGCTATAAAAGCAGCTTCCGTGAAATGCTCAGTCATTCACAAACAAGGACGGGGCGAGGGTCACCACTTTGTCAACAAATGTCTGAGCAAACTGTTTAAGAACAACATTTCTCAAACAACTATTACAAGAAATTTAGGGATTTCACCATTTATGCTCTGTATTACCACCAAAAGGTTCAGCGAATGTGGAGAAATCACTGCACGTAAGCCATGATATTAAAAAGTATGTGACGCATGACAAAACAAAAAGGTAAACAGATTAGAAAAATAACAAAAACTAAATGCTGGAGCACAGCAACGACTTACGAGATCTGTCGCAGGAAGAGCGTTCACAGGGTTTTCAATGTCCCAACAAAAACGAGTAGCCAGGGCTCAACATGAAAAGACGTGATTGGATTAGAATTGAAAACAGGTGCGCTGGCCTTCAAGGTAAAGCGGCTGCAGGGACACTGGAACACAGGAAGAGAAAACTAGAAAATAAGAGCCTGGGACAGGAACTAAACTCTAACATTGAAAAACCCTGGAAAAAACAACAAACTCAACATAACAAAGCACTCTAAGATCTTTACAAATGAAAACAGAAGACTAAAAACATTAACATATGGCTCCTAAGTATCAATCAATCAATGTTTATTTATATAGCCCTAAATCACAAGTGTTTCAAAGGGCTGCACAAGCCACAAACACATCCTCGGTTCAGAGCCCACAAAAGGGCAAGGAAAAACTCACAGCCCAGTGGATGACTATGAGAAACCTTGGGTGAACCCCCCCCCCCCCCTCCCTAATATAATAGTGAGAGTCCAGTCCATAGTGGATCTAACGTAATAGTGTGAGAGTCCAGTCCATAGTGGGTCTAACATAATAGTGAGAGTCCAGTCCATAGTGGATCTAACATAATAGTGTGAGAGTCCAGTCCATAGTGGATCCAACATAATAGTGAGAGTCCAGTCCATTGTGGATCTAACATAATAGTGAGAGTCCAGTCCATAGTGGATCTAACATAATAGTGTGAGAGTCCAGTCCATAGTGGATCTAACTTAATAATGCGAGAGTCCAGTCCACAGTGGATCTAACATAATAGTGTGGGAGTCCAGTCCATAGTGGATCTAACATAATAGTGAAAGTCCAGTCCATAGTGGATCTAACATAATAGTGTGAGAGTCCAGTCCATAGTGGATCTAACATAATAGTGTGAGAGTCCTGTCCATAATGGATCTAACATAATAGTGAAAGTCCAGTCCATAGTGGATCTAACATAATAGTGAGAGTCCAGTCCATAGTGGATCTAACATAATAGTGAGAGTCCAGTCCATAGTGGATCTAACATAATAGTGAAAGTCCAGTCCATAGTGGATCTAGCATAATAGTGTGAAAGTCCAGTCCATAGTGGATCTCACATAATACTGAGTCCAGTCCATAGTGGATCTAACATAATAGTGTGAGAGTCCAGTCCATAGTGGATCTAACATAATAGTGAGAGTCCAGTCCATAGTGCCATCCATCCATCCATCCATCATCTTCCGCTTATCCGAGGTCGGGTCGCGGGGGCAACAGCCTAAGCAGGGAAACCCAGACTTCCCTCTCCCCAGCCACTTCGTCTAGCTCTTCCCGGGGGATCCCGAGGCGTTCCCAGGCCAGCCGGGAGACATAGTCTTCCCAACGTGTCCTGGGTCTTCCCCGTGGCCTCCTACCGGTTGGACGTGCCCTAAACACCTCCCTAGGGAGGCGTTCGGGTGGCATCCTGACCAGATGCCCGAACCACCTCATCTGGCTCCTCTCGATGTGAAGGAGCAGCGGCTTTACTTTGAGTCCCTCCCGGATGGCAGAGCTTCTCACCCTATCTCTAAGGGAGAGCCCCGCCACACGGCGGAGGAAACTCATTTCGGCCGCTTGTACCCGTGATCTTATCCTTTCGGTCATGACCCAAAGCTCATGACCATAGGTGAGGATGGGAACGTAGATTGACCGGTAAATTGAGAGCTTTGCCTTCCGGCTCAGCTCCTTCTTCACCACAACGGATCGGTACAACGTCCGCATTACTGAAGACGCCGCTCTGATCCGCCTGTCGATCTCACGATCCACTCTTCCCTCACTCGTGAACAAGACTCCTAGGTACTTGAACTCCTCCACTTGGGGCAGGGTCTCCTCCCCAACCCGGAGATGGCACTCCACCCTTTTCCGGGCGAGAACCATGGACTCGGACTTGGAGGTGCTGATTCTCATTCCGGTCGCTTCACACTCGGCTGCGAACCGATCCAGCGAGAGCTGAAGATCCCGGTCAGATGAAGCCATCAGGACCACATCATCTGCAAAAAACAGAGACCTAATCCTGCGGTTACCAAACCGGAACCCCTATACGCCTTGACTGCGCCTAGAAATTCTGTTCATAAAAGTTATGAACAGAATCGGTGACAAAGGACAGCCTTGGCGGAGTCCAACCCTCACTGGAAATGTGTTCGACTTACTGCCGGCAATGCGGACCAAGCTCTGGCACTGATCGTACAGGGAACGGACCGCCACAATAAGACAGTCCGATACCCCATACTCTCTGAGCACTCCCCACAGGACTTCCCGAGGGACACGGTCGAATGCCTTCTCCAAGTCCACAAAGCACATATAGACTGGTTGGGCAAACTCCCATGCACCCTCAAGAACCCTGCCGAGAGTATAGAGCTGGTCCACAGTTCCACGACCAGGACGAAAACCACACTGTTCCTCCTGAATCCGAGGTTCGACTATCCGACGTAGCCTCCTCTCCAGTACACCTGAATAAACCTTACCGGGAAGGCTGAGGAGTGTGATCCCACGATAGTTGGAACACACCCTCCGGTCCCCCTTCTTAAAGAGAGGAACCACCACCCCGGTCTGCCAATCCAGAGGTACCGCCCCCGATGTCCACGCGATGCTGCAAAGTCTTGTCAACCAAGACAGCCCCACAGCATCCAGAGCCTTAAGGAACTCCGGGCGGATCTCATCCACCCCTGGGGCCTTGCCACCGAGGAGCTTTTTAACTACCTCAGCGACCTCAGCCCCAGAAATAGGAGAGTCCACCACTGATTCCCCAGGCACTGCTTCCTCATAGGAAGACGTGTTGGTGGGATTGAGGAGGTCTTCGAAGTATTCCTTCCACCTATCCACAACATCCGCAGTCGAGGTCAGCAGAACACCATCCGCACCATACACGGTGTTGATAGTGCACTGCTTCCCCTTCCTGAGGCGGCGGACGGTGGTCCAGAATCGCTTCGAAGCCGTCCGGAAGTCGTTTTCCATGGCTTCCCCGAACTCTTCCCATGTCCGAGT
Organism: Nerophis ophidion; assembly: GCF_033978795.1. Taxonomy (NCBI): domain Eukaryota; kingdom Metazoa; phylum Chordata; class Actinopteri; order Syngnathiformes; family Syngnathidae; genus Nerophis; species Nerophis ophidion. Next base: position 18,801,379 of record NC_084622.1, read on the forward strand.
TTTTGCCTCCGCGACCGCTGAAGCTGCACACCGCTTGGCCTGTCGGTACCTGTCCACTGCCTCCGGAGTCCTATGAGCCAAAAGGACCCGATAGGACTCCTTCTTCAGCTTGACGGCATCCCTCACCACTGGTGTCCACCAAGGGGTTTTAGGATTGCCGCCCCGACAGGCACCAACTACCTTGCGGCCACAGCTCCGATCTGCCGCCTCGACAATAGAGGTGCGGAACATGGTCCACTCGGACTCAATGTCCAGCACCTCCCTCGTGACATGTTCAAAGTTCTTCCGGAGGTGGGAATTGAAACTTTGTCTGACAGGAGACTCTGCCAGACGTTCCCAGCAGACCCTCACAATGCGTTTGGGCCTCCCAGGTCTGTCCGGCATCCTCCCCCACCATCGCAGCCAACTCACCACCAGGTGGTGATCGGTAGAAAGCTCCGCTCCTCTCTTCACCCGAGTGTCCAAAACATGAGGCCGCAAATCCGATGACACAACTACAAAGTCGATCATGGAACTGCGGCCTAGGGTGTCCTGGTGCCAAGTGCACATATGGACACCCTTATGTTTGAACATGGTGTTTGTTATCGACAAACTGTGACGAGCACAAAAGTCCAATAACAAAACACCACTCGGGTTCAGATCCGGGCGGCCATTCTTCCCAATCACGCCTCTCCAGGTTTCACTGTCGTTGCCAACGTGAGCGTTGAAGTCTCCCAGTAGGACAAGGGAATCACCCGGGGGAGCACTTTCCAGTACTCCCTCGAGTGTTCCCAAAAAGGGTGGGTACTCTGAACTGCTGTTTGGTGCATAAGCACAAACAACAGTCAGGACCCGTCCCCCCACCCGAAGGCGGAGGGAGGCTACCCTTTCGTCCACCGGGTTGAACTCCAACGTACAGGCTTTGAGCCGGGGGGAAACAAGAATTGCCACCCCAGCCCGTCGCCTCTCACCGCCGGCAACGCCAGAGTGGAAGAGGGTCCAATCCCTCTCGAGAGAAGTGGTTCCAGAGCCCTTGCTGTGCGTCGAAGTGAGTCCGACTATATCCAGCCGGAATTTCTCGACTTCGCGCACTAGCTCAGGCTCTTTCCCCCCCAGTGACGTGACGTTCCACGTCCCAAGAGCTAGCTTCTGTAGCCGAGGATCGGACCGCCAAGTGCCCTGCCTTCGGCTGTCGCCCAGCTCACAATGCACCCGACCTCTATGGCCCCTGCTATGGGTGGTGAGCCCATTGGAGGGGTGACCCACGTTGCCTCTTCGGGCTGTGCCCGGCCGGGCCCCATGGGAGCAGGCCCGGCCACCAGGCGCTCGCCATCGTGCCCCACCTCCGGGCCTGGCTCCAGAGGGGGGCCCCGGTGACCCGCGTCCGGGCTAGGGAAATCTGGGTCCATGGTTTTTCATCTTCATAAAGGTCTTCGAGCTGCTCTTTGTCTGATCCCTCACCTAGAACCTGTTTGCCTTGGGAGACCCTGCCAACATAGCTCCTAGGATCATTGGGACACGCAAACTCCTCTACCACGATAAGGTTGCAGCTCAGAGAGGAGCAGTCCATAGTGGATCTAACAAAATAGTGTGAGAGTCCAGTCCATAGTGGATCTAACATAATAGTGAGAGTCCAGTCCATAGTGGATCTAACATAATAGTGAGAGTCCAGTCCATAGTGGATCTAATATAATAGTGTGAGATTCCAGTCCATAGTGGATCTGACATAATAGTGAGTCTAGTCCATAGTGGATCTAAAATAATAGTGAGAGTCCAGTCCATAATGAATCTAACATAATAGCGAGAGTCCAGTCCATAGTGGATTTAACAAAATAGTGAGAGTCCTGTCCATGGTAGGGCCAGCAGGAGACCATCCCGAGCCGAGATGGGTCATCAGGGCAGAGATGTCCCCACCCGATGCGCAGGTGAGCGGTCCACAAATAGTCAGAACAACATTTAATGTTTCTTCCGCTAAGAAAATGCATTGTTTATTTGGTTTTTCAAATAAAACCTGCTTTTGAAGAAGTCTGTGCGTGTAAAAGTACTTTCTGAGCACTTTCAACAATAACGTGATAATAAACCACGACAAGGAGATCATGAAATGTTCATTTTGAGAGACAAGCTTGAAGCCGACCAAGTGATGCCAAAAGTTGCAGAAAGTCTGAGCAGGTGAGAAAACGTTGGGAAACAACATTTCTGCAGCATTTCCCCCAAACGATCCAGCAGACAAACGAAGAGATGCCTCAAGGCACCAAAGAACATTCCAGCCATGACACTCAAGTCAACATTCTTTACGCTCACAACTTCACAATACTTGTAGACAACCACAATGGAGCCTGAAAAACACCATGGAAGCCATTCAACAATAATAATAATACTTATATCATGTTCAAAAATCATGAAGCTTGGCCGGTCCTCCCTCTAATGGGCTCCCCACTCATGGGAGGGGCCATCGAGTTCGGGGGCCGAGTGAGCTGAGCTCAAATTAATGGGGAAATAGTCGTTTTTTCGGTCCGAATAGCACTTTTTGTTGGAGGCTCCCATTAAAATTGATGTGAATATGTGAGGAGACATCAACATGCGACGTCATCGTCTGCGACTTCCGGTAAAGGCGAGACTTTTTCAGGAAGTACCGAAATGGGCAAACTTTATCGTCGATGTTCTCTACTAAATCCTTTCAGCAAAAATATGGCAATATCGCGAAATGATCAAGTATGACACATAGAATGGACCTGCTATCCCCGTTTAAATAAGAACATCTCATTTCAGTAGGCCTTTAAAACTCATTTCTATACTCTAGCCTTTAAATAGATCCCCTTTTTAGACCAGTTGATCTGCCGTTTCTTTTCTTTTTCTCCTCTGTCCCACTCTCCCTTGTGGAGGGGGTCCGTTCCAGTAGCCGGTGGCTGTCCAGAGTCGTGACCCAGGATGGACCGCTCGTCTGTGTATCGGTTGGGGACGTCTCTGCGCTGCTGATCTGCCTCCGCTTGGGATGGTTTCCTGCTGGCTCCACTTTGGACGGGACTCCCGCTACTACGGCGTGGAGCAGTGGGGAGAGTGGCCGTGCGCAACCCGAGCGTCCCTGGTTCAATTCCCAGCTAGTACCAACCTCGTCACGTCCGTTGTGTCCTGAGCAAGACACTTCACCCTTGCTCCTGATGGGTGCTGGTTGGCGCCTTGCATGGCAGCTCCCTCCATCAGTGTGTGAATGTGTGTGTGAATGGGTAAATGTGGAAGTAGTGTCAAAGCGCTTTGAGTACCTTGAAGGTAGAAAAGCGCTATACTTGGTTTAACTCTTATCTTACTGATAGGATGCAGTGTGTCTCCCATAACAATGTGACCTCGGACTATGTTAAGGTAACGTGTGGAGTTCCCCAGGGTTCGGTCCTTGGCCCTGCACTCTTCAGCATCTACATGCTGCCGCTAGGTGACATCATACGCAAATACGGTATTAGCTTTCACTGTTATGCTGATGACACCCAACTCTACATGCCCCTAAAGCTGACCAACACGCCGGATTGTAGTCAGCTGGAGGCGTGTCTTAATGAAATTAAACAATGGATGTCCGCTAACTTTTTGCAACTCAACGCCAAAAAAACGGAAATGCTGATTATCGGTCCTGCTAGACACCGAACTCTATTTAATAATACAACTCTAACATTTGACAACCAAACAATTAAACAAGGCGACACGGTAAAGAATCTGGGTATTATCTTCGACCCAACTCTCTCCTTTGAGGCACACATTAAAAGCGTTACTAAAACGGCCTTCTTTCATCTCCGTAACATCGCTAAAATTCGCTCCATTCTGTCCACTAAAGACGCTGAGATCATTATCCATGCGTTTGTTACGTCTCGCCTCGACTACTGTAACGTATTATTTTCGGGTCTCCCCATGTCTAGCATTAAAAGATTACAGTTGGTACAAAATGCGGCTGCTAGACTTTTGACAAGAACAAGAAAGTTTGATCACATTACGCCTGTACTGGCTCACCTGCACTGGCTTCCTGTGCACTTAAGATGTGACTTTAAGGTTTTACTACTTACGTATAAAATACTACACGGTCTAGCTCCATCTTATCTTGCCGATTGTATTGTACCATATGTCCCGGCAAGAAATCTGCGTTCAAAGGACTCCGGCTTATTAGTGATTCCCAAAGCCCAAAAAAAGTCTGCGGGCTATAGAGCATTTTCCGTTCGGGCTCCAGTACTCTGGAATACCCTCCCGGTAACAGTTCGCGATGCCACCTCAGTAGAAGCATTTAAGTCTCACCTTAAAACTCATTTGTATACTCTAGCCTTTAAATAGACTCCCTTTTTAGACCAGTTGATCTGCCGTTTCTTTTCTTTTTCTTCTATGTCCCACTCTCCCGTGTGGAGGGGGTCCGGTCCGATCCGGTGGCCATGTACTGCTTGCCTGTGTATCGGCTGGGGACATCTCTGCGCTGCTGGTCCGCCTACGCTTGGGATGGTTTCCTGCTGGCTCCGCTGTGAACGGGACTCTGTGTCTTGGATCCTCTTTGGACTGGACTCTCGCGACTGTGTTGTATCCATTGTGGATTGAACTTTCACAGTATCATGTTAGACCCGCTCGACATCCATTGCTTTCCTCCTCTCTAAGGTTCTCATAGTCATCATTGTCACTGACGTCCCACTGGGTCATTATTGTCACCAATGTCCCACTGGGTGTGAGTTTTCCTTGCCCTTATGTGGGCCTACCGAGGATGTCGTGGTGGTTTGTGCAGCCCTTTGAGACACTAGTGATTTAGGGCTATATAAGTAAACATTGATTGATTGATTGATACAAGTACAACCCATTTATTTACTATATTGGATCCACTTTGGACTGGACTCTTACCGTTGTGTTGGATCTACTATGGCAGGGGTAGGGAACATATGGCTCGTGAGCCAGATGTGGCTCTTTTGATGACTGCATCTGGCTCTCGGATAAATCTGAGCTGATGCTGCTTAACACGATAAGTAATGAATAATTCCACTTGTACTCAAAGTGTTAAAAATGACGTTCAAAATATAAAACATGCTCATGCATTTGAATCCATCCATCCTTTTTTACTACCGCACTTGTTCAAGAAGTTGCATTAAGGGTAAAAAGTGATTTATTTATTATTGGTTAGTTTAGGGCTTGGCCTCCTGGGGGTTCTTCAGACCACCAAGCACCGACATAAGAGCCTGTTTCAGGGTTACAATATTTTTTTATTTTTCAACAAGTCTCTGAGATGCTTTCCAGCAATTGTCTTTTTCTCTTTCGTTCTCGCTCGCACTCGGGCTCCAGCCCCAACCCCGTCTCTCCTCCTGGCTGCTGCTTATAAACGGAACGACAGGTGATTAGATAACAAGGTCCAGTTGGGCCGTCTACGCACCTGTTGCTGATTTCGAAGCCGGTCCAGGCAACACCCCACTTCGCTGCAGGCCTGCAGGCCACGCCCCCTCCACAGTTAGCCTCAGAATAACAAAGTTATTACAAAGAATAAGAGACCTATTATACTCTAGAAATGTTGGTCTTATTTAAAAATGCACGTGTTTAGTTGTGTTCAGTGTTAAAAAAAATATTATATGGCTCTTATGGAAATACATTTAAAAATATTTGGCTTCTTGGCTCTCTCAGTCAAAAAGGTTCCCGACCCCTGCACTATGGATTAGACTTTCACAGTATCATGTTAGACCCGCTCGACATCCATTGCTTTTGGTCCCCTGGGGGACCTCTCCAAGGTTTCTCATAGTCATCATTGTGACTGTCACAAACATCCCATTGGGGTGAGTTTTTCCTTGCCCTTATGTGGGCTCTACCAAGGATGTCGTGGTTTGTGCAGCCCTTTGAGACACTTGCCATTTAGGGCTATATAAATAAACATCGATTGATGTTCACTGTTCTTTGGTCAAAGTACAACAGGTGTATCCACAACCAGTATTTATACGTCAATAACTGTCCAACTTCCTGCAGCAAACTGATAAAAACAATCAATCATAAATTTAAAACCACATTTGCGAATAATCTGCTTGAAATCCAACCTCCGGCATCATGAACAAATATTTGACTTTGAGAGCTTTTACAATAAAACCTTTTCTGCGAGATGAGGAGCTTCTGTTTGCAAACAACATATCCTCTGATGGCTCACACTCACATGCTGGCCGCTATTTATAAAGAAGCTCATTCACTGCTCGGCCATTTTAGTACGCACGTTGCCGCCTTTCTTCCAGCAAGCATATGTTCCCAGAAGTTTCTTGGGGGTGGAGGGGCGGGGGGCATCCTGCGGGGGACCCCCCCCCCCACACACACACACACAAGATGCCTTCCCAGCAGATTGATGACGCACTGAGGCCACCTCACGGAGGACAAGATGAACACTTAATGACCACCTCATGGAGGACAAGATGGACACTTAATGACCACCTCATGGAGGACAAGATGGACACTTAATGACCACCTCGCGGAGGACAAGATGGACACTTAATGACCACCTCATGGAGGACAAGATGGACACCTAATGACCACCTCATGGAGGACAAGATGGACACTTAATGACCACCTCATGGAGGACGAGACGGACACTTAATGACCACCTCATGGAGGACAAGAGGGACACTTAATGACCACCTCATGGAGGACGAGACGGACACTTAATGACCACCTCATGGAGGACAAGATGGACACTAAATGACCACCTCATGGAGGACAAGATGGACACTTAATGACCACCTCATGGAGGACAAGATGGACACTTAATGACCACCTCACGGAGGACAAGATGTACACTTAATGACCACCTCATGGAGGACAAGATGGACACTTAATGACCACCTCATGGAGGACAAGATGGACACTTAATGACCACCTCATGGAGGACAAGATGGACACTTAATGACCACCTCACGGAGGACAAGATGTACACTTAATGACCACCTCGAGAGGACAAGATGGACACTTAATGACCACCTCATGGAGGACAAGATGGACACTTAATGACCACCTCATGGAGGACAAGATGGACACTTAATGACCACCTCATGGAGGACAAGATGGACACTTAATGAACACCTCACGGAGGACAAGATGGACACTTAATCACCACATCACGGAGGACGAGATGGACACTTAATGACCACCTCATGGAGGATGAGATGGACACTTAATGACCACCTCATGGAGGACAAGATGGACACTTAATGACCACCTCATGGAGGACAAGATGGACACTTAATGACCACCTCACAGAGGACAAGATGGACACTTAATGACCACCTCACAGAGGACAAGATGGACACTTATTGACCACCTCATGGAGGACAAGATGGACACTTAATCACCACATCACGGAGGACAAGATGGACACTTAATGACCACCTCATGGGGGACAAGATGGACACTTAATGACCACCTCGTGGAGGACAAGATGGACACTTAATGAACACCTCACGGAGGACAAGATGGACACTTAATCACCACATCACGGAGGACGAGATGGACACTTAATGACCACCTCATGGAGGATGAGATGAACACTTAATGACCACCTCATGGAGGACAAGATGGACACTTAATGACCACCTCATGGAGGACAAGATGGACACTTATTGACCACCTCATGGAGGACAAGATGGACACTTAATCACCACATCCCGGAGAACAAGATGGACACTTAATGACCACCTCATGGGGGACAAGATGGACACTTAATGACCACCTCAAGGAGGACGAGATGGCCACTTAATGACCACCTCATGGAGGACGAGATGGACACTTAATGACCACCTCATGGAGGACGAGATGGACACCTAATGACCACCTCATGGAGGACAAGATGGACACTTAATGACTCCTCATGGAGGACGAGATGGACACCTAATGACCACCTCATGGAGGATGAGATGGACACTTAATGACCACCTCATGGAGGACAAGATGGACACTTAATGACCACCTCACGGAGGACAAGATGGACACTTAATGACCACCTCATGGAGGACGAGATGGACACCTAATGACCACCTCATGGAGGATGAGATGGACACTTAATGACCACCTCATGGAGGACAAGATGGACACTTAATGACCACCTCATGGAGGACAAGATGGACACTTAATGACCACCTCATGGAGGACAAGATGGACACTTATTGACCACCTCATGGAGGACAAGATGGACACTTAATCACCACATCACGGAGGACAAGATGGACACTTAATGACCACCTCACGGAGGACAAGATGGACACTTAATGACCACCTCATGGAGGACAAGATGGACACTTAATGACCAGGATACCATCATGAAAAGCACATTTAATAAAAAAAACGTTATTAGGGTCTTACCTTTACTTATAAATGAAGTCCATGCACAGCTCCTTCTGATCAAAAGCATCGATAACTTGTTTATAGAAGTCTTCCTTATCTTTCTTCAGTTTTAAAAGTCTCTCTGTCTCGATGGAGATCTTCCTTTATTACCTCCTGCGTCGATTGAAAGTCCAGTTTAGAAAACTGTTTTATTTTAGATATGTAATCCTCCATGTTAAAAGTGCAAGCGAGAGGAAAAAATAAACGATCGCTGCTCACTCTTGCTGCTTGTTGTCACTTCTTCTGCAGCCGAGTAGTCGCAAGAAGGATCACTAGCGCCCTCTACCACCAGGAGGCGGGAGTCATTTAATGACTCATATTTGACACAGGCAGCTACGGTATATTAATAAAACATAGCTGCTTACTGTTCTTTTTAGCATATTCAATAGCTTGGACCTTAAATCCTACTGAATAGCTCTTAATCTTCTTCCCTAATGTGATTTCAAATCATTGAAATCAGCCTCCTCCATTTTGCAAATGATGACAGGTGAAGTGTCACTCGTGACGTGATGAGTTTGACCCGGCGGAAATTCTAGGCATATGCTAATTATTTGGCGAAACGAGTTTGACCCGGCGGAAGTTCCAGACATGCGCTAATAAAAATAATATATTGCAAAACGAGTTTGACCCGGCGGTAATCCTGAGCCGGCGGTAATGCTAAGCATGAGCTAATTATTTTGCAAAACAAGTTTGACCCGGCAGGAAATACGGTAATAATAAAAATAATGTCTGTGCTTCCTGTGTGTGTAAGCTAGCTTCCCCGCCTCCACCCAAAGAGATAAAGATTGTGGTTGACTGACAAGAGGCTTCACTCGCTTCATTTTGTTCTGCTGCTCAAGAAGCCCACTCAACTGCTGAGAGCCATAAATGGAGCGAACCCTCTTGCACTTTGTTCGAAGGCAAGAGTTGTGCCTGCAAAACTATCGAGTTTGCTGTCATTTTTCGTCGGATGAATGGATTATCGGCCCAGGCCTCGTCAAACTCGGAGTGCGTCTGTCGGGATGCGGCATTACTCGCGCAATGACCCCTTCAAGGACTTCTTGCTGAGTCTGCATGATGTAAGCACGGAAAGGAGGCCGTCATAGCGACTCTGAGTCTGGGCCTGGTCACTGATGGCTTGACGGCACTCTCTCCTCGTCCTGACACAAGCAGAGATTCCACTGCAGTTTCCTGCCATGAAAGGACGGAACGTTTTCCTTTACGTTGACCTCAAGACGTGTGACGGATCAAGTTTGACAGCAGCCGCCGTAAAAGTATTTCTTAGTTTGACATCAAAATGGATCGCAGCTGCAGCTAATCGACCTGCGAGACCTGAACCAACATGAGCTCCCTGTGATCCAAGTCCAGAACACTTTTGTTGCCACAGCGCGCACGTCTTAACGCGTGCCAAGAACATGTGAAAGGTAGCCCGGCAAGTCCACTTGACTCCATGTTTCTTGTCCACACTTTGGACCGGAGCTCGCCGACAATTAGTTTCATGGAAGCAACCTTTGACTCCCAGAGAATGTACACGTGTCCCACAAAGGCAGAAACATGCTGACGTGGTGACTCTCAGTGGGGACTCAAAGACCACTGTGTCTGGGAAACAGAACAAGTTTTACCCGAGGGACGGACTGAGCAGAAGACGACCCTCAGCAGCCGAATAAAAACCTTGTAACTACACACTGAGGAAGGGCGTCTTGTTTACAGTTCCAGAACAACTTTGCCGTGACCCAACCAACCAACAACATTTGAGACCGCATGATGACTCGGCTAAAAAGCTTTCATCCCGATGTTTTCGCTAAGATCAGGGCGACTAATGTGATTTGTCTGGAACGCGCAACATTGACTGCATTCATGTTCACAACTGACCTTCTGATTTTCCTGCTGATCAGGACCTTGACTTGATGGACTTGTCAGTCACAAGAAATCTCCTCTGAAGTCCCGGCTTCTTCAGCTCATGTTTGCGTCTTCCTACTCCCAGCAGTCAGAGTGTATGCCCTGGAAACAGAGGAACGCTGACATTGGAGTAAAGAAAGCCAGCACAGATTATATCAGGTGATTTTCCGCGTTGGTGGTTGTGTAAACCTTAACTGCAAGCACGGAATCAGAATTTTAGTTCCTTAACCTTGCTGTGAACCACTCCCAAAGTTCCATCCATCCATCCATCTTTTGAGGTGGGGTCACGGGCGCAGCAGCCTAAGCAGGAAAGCCCAGACTTCCCTCTCCCTAGCCACTTCGTCCAGCTCTTCCCGGGGGATCCTGAGGCGTTCCCAAGCCAGCCAGGAGACATAGTCTTCCCAACGTGTCCTGGGACTTCCCCGTGGCCTCCTGACCAGATGCCTAAACCACCTCATCTGGCTCCTCTCCATGTGGAGGAGCAGCGGATTTACTTTGAGTTCCTCCCGGATGACAGAGCTTCTCCCCCTATCTCTAAGGGAGAGACCCGCCATCCAGCGGAGTAAACTCATTTGAGCCGCTTGTACCCGTGATCTTGTCCTTTCGGTCATGACCCAAAGCTCATGACCATAGGTGAGGATGGGAACGTAGATCGACCAGTAAATTGAGAGCTTTGACTTCAGGCTCAGCTCCTTCTTCACCTCAACAGATCGATACAACAACCACATTACTGAAGACGCCGCACTGATCCGCCTGTCAATCTCACGATCCACTCTTCCCTCACTCGTGAACAAGACTCCGAGGTACTTGAAGTCTTCCACTTGGGGCAGGGTCTCCTCCCCAACCCGGAGGTGGCACGCCACCCTTTTCCGGGTGAGAACTATGGACTCGGACTTGGAGGTGCTGATACTCATCCCGGTCGCTTCACACTCGGCTGAGAACCGATCCAGTGAGAGTTGAAGATCCCGGCCAGTTGAAGCCATCAGGACCACATCATCTGCAAAAAGCAGAGACCTGATCCCGCGGCCACCAAACCGGAACCCCTCAATGCCTTGACTACGCCTAGAAATTCTGTCCATAAAAGTTATGAACAGAATTGGTGACAAGGGGCAGCCTTGGCAGAGTCCAACCCTCACCTCCCAAAGTTTTGCTGAATAAATATTTCTTGACATGTTTGATCCTACGGGACAAGTGCAGCCGAATAAATATGTTGTTGCATCAATGCGAGAGATGAGTGCAGGGTGTCAGGTGCCTTACTTCAGGACAGTCGTCGGGAAGCAGACTTGAATCTCTACAACAACCAGTCGTCGTTGTTTTTAGAACTTCTAGAGCCAAGTCCGTATTGACTGAGCTTCTACCGCCCTGAAGTTGCTTTTGTGTAACAAACGCACAAATCCGTGCGCTCCCGGGAAGAAGGACCGGGGACAACTGCTCAGACCATCCTTGTCTGGAGTTGTGTGGATTTCCTACTAAAATGCAGATGTATCCAAGTCTTTGCAGGGTCAAATCCAAGCATATTTTTTGGTTATATCAACCCAAACCACGGCCAAGCCACGCCCCCCCTTATAAATTTGCAAATCATAGTAGGAAGGGCTTGTTCCCCGTGCTTGGAGCCACCAAATGCGCGTGCCCTGAAAACTGCCGACGGGCTAAAAATACAAGACAAATGGTCAGGGATCAAGAAGAAGATAGACGTACATATCCAAAACAGGAGAGTGTTTGAAGTGGCTGCAACTCTCCACTTCCTGTGTGTGTCCCTTCCGAGTCCTTAAGACCCCCCGGTGGGCGACCGTCCACTGTGTGAAACATAAAACTTAAGAAGAGTGGGTGATGCCATACATGCCAGCGTTATCAAAAGGGTTACAAAATACTATGACTCCAATTGTTTGATTAGTCAATTTATTATTAGAACACAGGAGAGGACTGTTAGATAAATAATAAATAATGGGGCTATATGTTATTGTTATCGTTTTGCATCCCCTGTCATCCTAGTACCCCCCGCCCACCTCCCCAGAGAGGAGTTGTACAGTCTGATGGCTTGTGGGACAAAATCGTTTTTGAGTCTATTAGTCCTGCACTTGGGATGAAGCAGTCTAGCACTGAACAGTCTAGTACTGAGCAGTCTAGCACTGAACAGGCTCCTCTGACTACTGATAACGCTATGCAGAGGGTGACTGGCATCATCTAGGATGCTCACTAGTTTTTCCACAGTCCTCTTCTCTGCCACCGTCACCAGTGAGTCCAGTTGCAGAGGTCCCCGGTCTCGAAGGTGCCAGTAAGCCGCCACCGTCTTCTGGCCATTGCAGTCTCAGGAACACATTGTGACAGCGATAGGAGGCCACATGATGAATAATGTTTGTCCTCACAAATATGAGTGTGCAATGGCGGAAAAGTGAATTGTGTGGTCTTGACTCAGATCTTTTTTTTGCATCGTTCCAATCAGATGTGGCAAAGAAGGACCACCTCTGCGTGTGGCCAAAGTGTCACAGCCTGTAGAAACGTGTGACCGTGAAACGTGAAGTTGGCCTGAGGCAGCGCACGTTTCCACGGCATCTCAACTTTGCGGTACAAAAAAAAGGGCCTACGCCAAGTTTTTGTACATGAAATGACTTGTGAGGAGATAGAAACAAGATCTATTGTTACTAATGCTTAAAGTACTATTTACAAGTAATTATCATTCCTGTTAGATGTCATCATTACTTCAGGAAATGGTTACTTAACCTTCCACCCATTAACCACAGCCTCTTCCTTGTCTCAGGGGTGGACACATCCCCCTGAGGCGGTCACAAGAACACGTCTGTTCCAGAAACCAGCAGACCCCACCTGAGAGATCAGCTGAAGTGCACGTTGTTCATACCTGGGCGGGTCAGACACCACACATGTCAGCTTTTGGAAGAGACCCATTGGATGTAGCTCAGGGGTCCCAAATACGCGGGCGTTATTTAGCGGCCCGCACCTTGATGTGAAAATATAATGTTGGTGCGGCCCGCGAGTTTTATATGAATGCCGCTTTACACCCTCATACTTGTATACCCTCGATTTTTTCGGGAGACTCCCAATTTTCAGTGCCCCTCCAAGGGTAATGGTTCTTCCGAATTTTTCCCCAGACAACAACATCAAGGGGGCACTGTGGAGGCACTGCCTTTACCGTCCTCTACAACCTGTACGAACAGCATGGCAGGCCTGCCACATGTTGTATTTAGCTTCCATAGACGCAGTAAGTGACTGCAAGACATAGTTGATCAACAGCCACACAGGTCACACTGAGGGTGGCCGTATAAACAACTTTATCACTGTTACAAATATGTGCCACACTGTGAACCCACACCAAACAAGAATGACAAACACATTTCGGGAAAACATCTGGACCATAACACAACATAAATACAACAGAAAAAATACCCAGAATCCCATGTAGCCTTAACTCCCCCCCCACACCCCCCCCACCCCCCAACCCCGCCCCCTATTGTAGCGCGGAAGAGTTAGGGCTGCATTGGTTTCTGGGTATTTGTTCTGTTGTGTTTATGTCGTGTTATGGTGCGGATGTTCTCCCAAAATGTGTTTGGCAATCTTGTGTGGTGTGGGTTCACAGTGTGGCGCATATTTGTAACAGTGATAAAGTTGTTTATACGGCCACCCTCAGTGTGACCTGTATGGCTGTTGATCAAGAATTTTTTGCAGTCACTTTCGTGGGTCTGCAGGACCCTCATACAATATGTGACTCGGCCGACACACTGTTTTTCGTATGGTGGAAAAGTGGATGCTAAAGGCAGTACCATGACTGCACGCTCTTAATATTGTTCTCCGGGTGAATACCGCGAGAATGATTGCCCCGGGAGATTTTTGGGAGAGGCACAAATTTTCGGGTGTTTCCCGGAAAGATCGCGACAGTTGGTAAGTATGTTGCTAGGGCGGGGAAGCCATTCAAAGCAGGTGAATTCATTAAAAAATGCATGTTCGATTTTTTTAAGGAATCTTTTCTTGAGTGTGCAGAAAGAGTGTGCAGTGTTTCAGCCATCAGCAGGAAAAGGTCATCAGAAATGGTTTATGCCTGAATGATAGTTTAATCGATCGCAACACAACATGGCGTGGTTGTGAGCTAAACAGTTAGCTGCTGGTTCCTCCGTTACAAACAAGCAAGCAAGTTGTGAGATAAAGTCTCCACAAGTCTTCAGAGTCTCAGATGTACTTGCAGGGAGCCCAAAAAGTAAACTGTCCAATCAGCTAGTATCGTTTGTAGTCTTGCTGCTATGGTAACAAGCCGGAATGCGAGTCACGTGGTGGTACATCAGTAGCTAATCAAATCAGCTGTTTTTCACCCGGCAGGTAAAATCAAAGCGTGGTCGTGGTCATATTGGTTGTTTGCATAAACAGCACCAGACTTAATCTAATGTTACTATTTGGCCCTAGTCCCTAGTGTGTGAATCTGCGTTGGCTTGCCATGAGGTAAACACTTACCCAGGGTCCACACTGCCTTCCGCCCGAGTGAAGTTGTAAAGGTTACAGCTAGCCCTGCAAACCAGAGAGGGACAAGCGGTAGGAAATGGATGGATGTCTGTACTGTTGTTTGTGCTTATGCACCAAACAGCAATACAGAGTACTCCACCTTTTGTATTCACTGGAGGGAGTACTGGAGAGTGCTCGTCCAATTTACTCCCTCGTCCTGCTGGGGGACTTCAACGCTCACATTGGCAAAGACAGTTAGATCTGGAGAGGAGTGATTGGGAGAAATGGCCACCGGGATCTGAATCCAAGTGATGTTTTGTTATTGGATTTTTGTGCTGGTCACAGATGGTCAATAAAAAACACCACGTTTAAACATAAGGGTGTCCATTTGTGCACTTGGCACCAGGACACCCTAGGCCACGGTTCCATGATTGACTTTGTAGTTGTGTCATCTGATTTGCAGTCTCATGTTTTGGACACTCAGGTGGAGAGAGGGGCGGAGCTTTCTACTGATCCCCATTTGGTGGTGTTTTTGCTCCAATGGTGGGGGAGGATGCTGGTCAGACCTGGCAGGCCCAAAGTCATTGTGAGGGTCTTCTGGGAACGTCTGGCAAAGTCTCCTGTCAGAGTTTCAATTCCCACCTCTGGAAGGACTTTGAACATGTCACGAGGGAGGTGCTGGACATTGAGTCCGCCATTGCCGGGAGTAAGTCGTTTCCAGTGAGGGTCGGACTCTACCAGAGCTGCCCTTTGTCTCTGGTCTTGTTCATAACTTTTATGGACAGAATTTCTAGGCGCAGTCAGGGTGTTGAGGGCTTCCGGTTTGGTGGCTGCAGGATTAGGTTTCTGCTTTTTGAAGCTGATATGGTCTTGCTGTATTCTCCTGGCCAGGATTTTGAGCTCTCACTGGATCGGGTTGCAGCTAAGTGTGAAGCAACTGGGGTAGAAATCATCATCTCTAAGCCTAAGTCCATGGTACTCGCCCGGGTTTGGAAGGAGATCTTGCCCAAAGTTGGAGTTCTTATCCACAAGTAAGGGAAAAGTGTATTGTGAGATCGACAGGCGGATTGGTTTCGCGTCTGCAGTGATGCGGACGCGGTATCGGTCAATTGTGGTGAAAAAAAAGCTGAGCCGGGAGGCACAGCTCTCGATTGACTGGTCGATCTACGTTCCTACCCTCACCTATGGTCATGAGCTTTGGGTTATGACCGAAACTACAAGATCTCTGGTACAAGCGGCCAAAATGAGTTTCCTCCATTGGGTGGCGGGTCCCTCCCTTAGAGATAGGGTGAGAAGTTCTGTCATTCAGGAGGAGCTCAGAGTAAAGCAATTGCTCCTCCATATTAAGAGAAGCAAGATGAGGTGGTTTGGGAATCTGGTCAAGATGCCCCCCGTACGCCTCCCTGGGGAGGTGTTTAGGGCACGTCCGACAGGTGGGAGGCCCAGGACACGTTGGGAAGACTAGGTTTCATGGCTGTCTTGGGAACCCCTCGGGACCCCCTGGTAGGAGCTGGACAAAGTGGCTGAGGAGAGGGAAGTCTGGCAAACAAAAGTTTGGACAAACCTTCTTTATTTTCATGAGTATTTACATTGTGGATTGTCACTGAAGGCATGAAAACTCTGATTGAACACATGGATTTATGTACTTAACAAAAAAAGGTAAAAAAAAATGAAAACAGGTTTTATATTCTAATTACTTCAAAATATCGATTGAACACATGGAGTTATGTACTTAACAACGGGGCGGCATAGCTCGGTTGGTAGAGTGGCCGTGCCAGCAACTTGAGGGTTGCAGGTTCGATTCCCGCTTCCGCCATCCTAGTCACTGCCGTTGTGTCCTTGGGCAAGACACTTTACCCACCTGCTCCCAGTGCCACCCACACTGGTTTAAATGTAACTTAGATATTGGGTTTCACTATGTAAAGCGCTTTGAGTCACTAGAGAAAAGCGCTATATAAATATAATTCACAAGTGTGGGCTGGCCTGCTTAGGTTCCTGCCCCCGCGACCCCACCTCGGATAAGCGGAAGAAAATGGATAGCTCTAAATAATATCTACACTATATATAAATACCATGTACACTATGTATAAATACCATGTACACTACATCTAAATACTATGTACACTATATCTAAATACTACATTTACTAGCTGCACTATGAAAGAATCAGCAAACGTGAAAGGTGACAGTACTTGTCAACTCAAGTCAAACAAGGGATGTTTGGTCAATTCATGACATTTTGGACGAATGATCATGAAACATACATTAAAAGAAAGATTGTCAAGAGTCATGAAATTTAAATAAGAATATAAAGATTGACAAGAGTCCAGGAAGTCTCTTGATTACCTTTTCTAGAAGGTTTATGAGGGACAAACCTTAAAAGTCCCGAATCAGAAGAAGTTTCTCCAAGTCTTACATTGCACTAAACACATATTCCATGCGGCCCTGCAATGAGGTGGTGACTTGTCCAGGGTGAACTACGCCTTCCACCTGATTGTAGTTGAGATAGGCACCAGCGTCCCCCGCAATCCCAAAGGGAATAAGCGGTAGAAAATGGATGGGATGGATGGACATATTCCATGTATTACTCTTTTCCCTTGAGTGTCTTATTTTGCACTAAAAATTGATTCCATGTATTACCCTGTTCTATTTATTTTCTTATTTTGCACTAAACATGTATTCCATGTATTACTCTTTTCTCTTTAGTTTCTTATTTTGCACTAAACATTTATTCCATGTATTACCCTGTTCTCTTTATTTTCTTATTTTGCACTAAACATATATTCCATGTGTTACTCTTCTCTCTTTAGTGTCTTATTTTGCACTAAACATTTATTCCATGTATATTCTTTTCTCATTATTTTCTTATTTTATACTAAACATATATTCCATGAATTACTCTTTTCTCTTTATTTACTTATTTTGCACTAAACATATATTCCACGAACTAATTTTTTCTCTTTTTCTTATTTCGCACTAAAAATATATTCCACGTATTATTCTTTTGTCTTAATTTTCTTATTTTGCAGTCATCATACAGTACGTGTATTATTCACCTCATGCATGTCATCATGTTCAGCTTCTGGTCAGATAGCATCAAAAATACTTTCACATTAATAGGAAAGGGAAACAAATTAATTTGGGTCAGCTGGTCTTGATAACAAGGTGTCCTTTATTTCTTTTCAGGCAGTTGGAAAATCTACACTTGAGGGGAAAACACAACTTTGGTATTTTGGAATGCATCAGTATATTTCAATAAGTTTGATAATAGAGGGCCTGAATATACAATAAAATAGATGTGACCACGTGCTGTTCATGGGGGGCCACATTGCAGTTATGGCCGCCCTCTTTTCCTGACCGCTGTCTGTCGGCTGTATGTCGACTACCCGTTGACTGTCCATCAGCTGTCCCTCGACTACCGTTGACTGTCCGTCAGCTGTCCCTCGACTACCTGTTGACTGTTCGTCAGCTGATCGTCGATTGTTCGTTGGCTGTCCGCCTGCTATCCGTCGACGACCCGTTGACTGTCGTTCATCTGTCCATCGAATGTCTGTCGGCTGTCTTTCGCCTACTCGTCAGCTATCCGTCGACTGTTCGTTGGTTGTCCGTCAGCTGTCTGTTCGTCGACTACCTGTTTACAGTCCCTCTACTGCCCGTGGACTGTCAGTCGGCTGTCCGTCGACTGTTTGTCTGCTGTCCGTTGACTGTTGGTCTGCTGTCCGTCCACTGCCCGCCCACTGCCCGTCCACTGCCCGTGGACTGTCTGTCGGCTGTCCATAGAATCTCCGACCACTGTCCATAGACTGTCTGTCGGCTGTCCGTCGACTGTTTGTTGGCTGTCCGTCCACTGCCCGTGGACTGTCTGTCGGCTGCCCGTAGACTCGGCTGTTCGTCTGCTGTTCTTCGACTGTTGGTCTGCTGTCCGTCCACTGCCTGTCCACTGCCCGTCCACTGCCCGTGGACTGTCTGTCGGCTGTCCGTAGAATCTCGGACTACTGTCCATAGACTGTCTGTCTGCTGTCCGTAGACTACCTGTTTACTGTCCGTCCATTGCCCTTGTACTGTCTGTCGGCTGTCCGTCGACTGTTTGTTGGCTGTCCGTCCACTCCCCGTGGACTGTCTGTCGGCTGTCCGTAGACTCTCCGACCACGGTCCATAGACTGTCTGTCAGCTGTCCGTAGACTACCTGTTTACTGTCCCTCCACTGCCCGTGGACTGTGTGTCGGCTGTCCGTCAACTGTTTGTTGGCTGTCCGTCCACTGCCCGTGGACTGTCTGTCGGCTGTCCGTAGACTCTCCGACCACAGTCCATAGACTGTCTGTCAGCTGTCCGTAGACTACATGTTTAGTGTCTGTCAACTGCCCGTGTACTGTCTGTCGGCTGTCCATCGACTGTTTGTTGGCTGTCTGTCCACTGCCCGCGGATGTCGACTGCCTGTTGACTGCTCGTGCCTGCATCCATTGCCAACCCGTTGACTGTAGTTCAGCTGTCCATCGACTGTTTGTCAGCTATCCTTTGCCCACTTGTCAGCTATCCGTCGACTGTTCATTGGTTGTCCGTCAGCTGTCCATAGGCTGTCTGTCAATTACCTGTTCACTGTCCATCCACTGCCCGTGGACTGTCTGTGGCCTGTCCGTCGACCGTTTGTTGGCTGTCCGTCCACTGCCCGTGGACTGTCTGTCGACTGTCCGTAGACCGCTTGTTGGCTGTCCGTCCACTGCCTGTCCACTGCCCGTGGACTGTCTGTCGAATGTCCGTAGATTACCTGTTTACTGTCTGTCCACTGCCCGTGGACTGTCTGTTGGCTGTCAGTCCACTGCCCGTGGACCGTCTGTCGGCTGTCCGTAGACTCACCGACCACTGTCCACAGACAGTTCGTCTGTTTGTTGACTGTCTGTCCACTGGCCGTCAGCTGTCCGTTGACTGCCCATCGACTGCCCATCAGCTGTTTGTCAGCTGTCCGCTAACTGCCCATAAGCTGTCTGTTGGCAGTCCATTGGTTATCTGTCGACTGTCCATTGGCTGTCTGCTGGCTGTCAGTTGCCTGTCCGCCGACTGCCCGTCGATTACTCGCCAGCTGTCCGTTAACCGTCCCACGAGTGTCCATCTGTCAACTGGCCGTCGAGTATTCGTAGTCTATCAGCTCAAGCCTTCTGGCCATCACCTTTTATTTCCCAGCATCAGAAGAAGTGCAGTGTAGAAAAAGCTCTGTATAAATATATTTCACTCCTCTCCACTGGGACATTTAGATAAATAGAAAGGTCTGTATTCATCCCACAATGGGGACAAGATGTAGATTTTTATATAAAGTAAGATAAATAAAAGATGATGAACAACTAGAAATGTGTCATAAATAATATTATTGCACAATTTTTTGATAGAAATAAAACCAAAGTCACTATATTAACACTTTCATTGCACACCGACTAAAAGTGTTTGTTGAGCTTCTTTTTACACTTGTGTGACAGGAAAGGTTGAAGGTATGAAGAAATGTGAACTGTTGAAGCATGGGAGCAGCTTTAGGCAACTTCTTCACGTATCCATCAGCGACTCATGGAATGTGCAGTGAAATGAAATTATGCTGCCATTGTCGCCATGGTGACGCTGACAGTCCGCCGTCTGTCAGCTGACCGTGTGCGATGGTCTGCTGGAGATTAATGGAGGAGCCAGCAAGCCTGCTCAGACATCTAGTTGTCAATCTGGACCTGCAACATTGGCTTCATGTGACATCTGGACAACATGGCTTTTTTTCTCACCTCCTATTCTCCACTCTGACTTCACTTCCATGTTGGTCATCAGGTGCGCATATATATATATATATATATATATACACATACATATATATATATATATATATATATACATATCTATATATATATATACATATCTATATATATATATATAGATATGTATATATATATAGATATATATATATATACTGTATATATACATATACATATTTACATATATATATATACACACATTATATATATGTATTTCTATGTATATATATATATATATATATATACTGTGTATATATATATATATATATATATATATATATATATATATATAGTGTAGGAGCCAAAAAGAGGGCTATACTTGAATTTATGTTTATTTTATTGTTTTTGAGTGATTCATGCGTGTATGTCAGAGTACACCCTTTGCAGGTGGTGAAAAGTTCCCACGCAGGCCTATAAGGGGCAGGAGCGTGCTGGGCGCGTGATTGGCAGTCGGGCACCAGCATACCGTCTTTGACCTCACCTGTCTGTAGACCTCACCTGTCTGTAGACCTCGGCTTTATAAAGCTACCATTTATTTTGTTTCCCGAGTATTCTGTTCCTTAATTATTGTAAATAAAACAATCTTCAATACCGCTGCTGGATCAGTTTGAATTAGTGGAGGGAAAGCGGGAAAAGGAAGAATACGTGACAAGGAAGGCTGTGTAAAAGGTGTGAGTCAGACAAGATGCCCGCGCCCCAAGTGGAACAAACATTTGAAACAAAGGGGTTATAGGAACAATCACTTTCAGTGTTTTATGCCACTACAAGTTGTCAAAGACGCGCTGTGAAATACAGCCGACAGGATTGCGCACCAAACAGGAAGCAAGGCCAATGCGCATGGTGCAGGAGAACAAAGGACTTCTTTCATAAGGTTTGTGATAAACCATCAAACTCATTCGTTAAAAGGACTCCATAGTAATATAAAGTTAGTTTTTCTGGACATTATCATGCAAAAATCGTTTATTTTTGGGACTGCGATCACTGCGTAATGATTTTTAAAGTTTGCATTACAAACATTTGGTGACGGGCTTGCGTGCGCGCTCCCGACGGCCTGTGAACGGACATTTAATTCCCAAAAAAGGAAAAAGATTATTTTTGGAACTTTTTATATTCACTTGGAAGTGTAAACGTTTTTTGGTTTACCAAGTGAAGGATTTTTGTTGATTAAAAGAGGAAAATGTCAACTAATAATTCAGCCGAAGGAGGGGAAATGACGGCGATTGCGCAGGAGGCTTCTCGTGTGCGCGCCGCCAGAATAGGCAAAATGTCACACATAACAAGGCGAATGAACATTGTGCGCAATTTGATGGTGGATGCAGAGGCTTTAAAGGAAGTGAAAATAAATATGAGCAAGTTTAATGAGTTCCTAATGGAATTTAAATCTCTACACAAATCATATTCTGAAGGTTTAGAGCCAGATGAGCAAAGGGATAATGACCAAACATGGTATCAGCCTAAAATTGCTCTAATAGATGCCTTTGAAGCTGAGGTGTCCGATGGATATCAGATCTTGAAAATCGCTCAACGCACACCTGTGCTTCTCCACCTGAGGACATTGCTATATTTAAAGACAGTGATTTAATAACTGGTCATTCTAAGGACAATTTAGAGGAGGCAGCCAGCCTATAGAGGTATGAACTAACTGGTCACCCAGGCATACTGTCAAGAAGGGAGGCATCAGTCAAGTCCTTCAGTTCAGGACGTTCGTCCAATAATTCCTCTTCATCATTGTGGATTAGAGCAGAGGCGGAAAAAGTTGCTTTGACAGCCAGGGCAGCAAGGTTGCAGGAAAAGCATAATATTGAAGAACAGGAGTTAATGTGCAGGAAAAAAGAGAGGTTTTGGAGTTAAAAACAGAAATAGAGGCGGCTAATGCTAAAATTAACTACTTGAAGGAAGTAGAAGGTTTAGTGGTGCATGTTGCGGAGCAGACAGCACCGGTTACAGGGGCAGCATTTGATCCATCAAGGTGTGGTTCACCTGTGGGAGGCCCAGTGGTTAGGCCCAAGGAAGGAGTGCAGATGCAGTTCCCCCCTACTCTGTTCGATGCATCTATACCCCAAGTTCCACATGCCAGCCTCCAACTCCAACCTCAGCAGGCCCCAATTCAGCATGCCAGCCCCCAACTCCAACCTCAGTTGGCCCCAATTCAGCATGCCAGCCTCCAACTCCAACACCGACTTCAGCAGGCACCAGCTCTACAGCAGCAGGTTCCAGTTCTACCTCTGCAGGCCCCAGGTCAGCCTGGCGGTCTCTATTCCCAGCAGGCCCCCGTTCACCAAGCTATGCCTGCCAGTTTCCAGTTCCAACCTCAACAAGCCACCCCCAGTTCAACACATAATCAGCTGATCAAAATTCTGGAAGCCCAAAATGAACTGACTAAGATTCTAGTGAAACAGCAGCTTCTGTCCGCCCTCCCACAAGGAAGTGTTCCCTTCTTTGATGGAAACATCTTGGAGTACAAGTCATTCATCCATTCCTTTGAACACATGGTGGAAAGTAATACGGACAATGACAGGGACAGGTTGCAGTTTCTCATACAGTACACAAAGGGCCATGCTCAAAAACTAATCAAAAGTTGTGAATATATGTCACCAGACAGGGGCTACCAGAAAGCCAAACGATTATCAAAAGAGAACTTTGGTCATGACTTTAAAATTGCCTGTGCATACCTAGATAAGGTCCAGACCTGGCCTCAAATTAAAGCAGAGGATTCCAAATCCTTGCAGGAGTATGCCATGTTCCTTAGGAGCTGCTGTAATGCCATGGAGGAAACGGAGTACATGGATGAACTGGACACAGTCGCCAATATGAGAAACATTGCGTTCAAATTGCCCTTCAAGCTGTAGGAGAAATGGCGCAACAAAGCCTATGAGCAGCAGGAGGAGCACAACCGCAGGGTGAGGGTTTTAGACCTGGTTAGCTTTATAGAAAAGCAAGCTCGTGTGGCTGCCCATCCAATCTTTGGAGAGCTAAGGGTACAGGAGCAGTCAGCCATAGGAAAGGCTAACGCTAGACCCTCTGTAAAGCCGCAACACTCAATGTCAGCTAGTAATAGTTTTGCCACGAGTATTGCTATTAGCCCAATGGAAGCCAAGCCAGAGTCTGAGTCAGAACCCATTTGTCCACTTTGTAAAAACAAACACCCATTAGAGTTGTGTAGACTGTTCATTAAAAAGAAGCACAGAGACAAGCTTAGTTTCCTAAAGAGCCAGGGCATGTGCTTTGCCTGTCTTTTAATAGGGCACATAAGTTCTGTTTGTCCAAGTCGTCAGACATGTAGACTTTGTAAAAAATCTCACCCAAGTGCTTTACATTATGATAGAAAAGACAAGGTATCGAAAGAGGTAGAAAAGCCCTCTAGAAATGTAAGTAGCGCAGGAGCAGAGCTATGTGGCCATATAGGGGCCGGGGACCAAGAGAGTGTTCTGTCCATTGTCCCAGTCAAAGTTAAGGCCGGGAAGGGCAGCCAGGTCCTATCAGTTTATGCTCTCCTTGACCCTGGATCCTCCGCTAGCTTCTGTTCTGAACAGCTTATGTCCCAGTTAAACATAAAAGGAGTAAAGACCCATATCCTATTAAGGACCATGAATCAGAAAAAGTCTATCCCAACTCACATGGTAGCTGGGCTGGAAGTGTCTGCACTGGACAACAATCATTTCCTACCTCTTCCTGTTGTCTTCACACAGAAAGAAATGCCAGTCACCACAAGCAGCATCCCTAAACAGGAAGACATAGCACCATGGCCATATTTAGGCAACGTTATACTCCCGACCATCAGTTCAAAGGTGGAGCTGTTGATAGGCACAAATGCTCCAAAACTGTTAGAACCATGGGAGGTTATAAATAGCCATGGTGGGGGTCCATATGCTGTGAGAACATTATTGGGATGGGTGGTTAATGGGCCATTTAGAGGTGGGAATAGTGAGGCAGTGAGTGCAACTGTTAACACAATATCAGTTGAAAATCTGGAGGAGCTTTCGATTTCCCAGTATAACCTGGAGTTCAGTGAGGTAGTGTCAGAAGAGAAGACTGAGCTATCAGTAGAAGAAAAAACGTTTTTAGAGATAGCCAATGAGGCAGTCCTACAGGACGGACACTACAGCCTGAGATTACCCTTCAGAAAACCCACGGTCAACCTACCCAACAACCGCCCAAGTGCCAAACAGCGGCTCCACAGCCCGAAAAGAAAAAGGAAAAAGGAACTCCTCTCAGGTCAAACTGCCACCCGTTCACACAGTTACAACGTGAACAAGGAACTTAAAAATTTCAGGACCACACTTGGTGGACAGAACACCATCTGTTGCGAGGCAGAGGCGAACCTCTCCACAGTCTCCCCATATCCACAGGACTTAGAGCCGCTGACCCCAAACCACATTCTCCTTTTAAAAACTCAACCCATCATTCCCCCGGGCACCTTCGAGAAAAAGGATCCCTACGCCAGGCACCGCTGGAATCAGGTTCACTATATGACTGACCTTTTCTGGCACAGATGGACAAGGGAGTACCTGGCGCTTTTGCAGGAAAGACTGAAATGGACCCAAGTGAGGAACAAGCTG
>NC_084622.1:18831375-18943875 GCF_033978795.1 Nerophis ophidion
CAACCCCCCCTCTCTAGGGGACCGAAAGCAATGGATGTCGAGCGGGTCTAACATGATACTGTGAAAGTTCAATCCATAGTGGCTCCAACACAGCCGCGAGAGTTCAGTTCAAGCGGATCCAAGACCGCAGCGAGAGTCCCGTCCACAGGAAACCATCTCAAGCGGATCAGCAGCGTAGAGACGTCCCCAACCGATACAGGCGAGCGGTCCATCCTGGGTCCCGACGAGCGGTCCATCCTGGGTCTCGACTCTGGACAGCCAGTACTTCATCCATGGTCATCGGACCGGACCCACTCCACAAGGGAGGGGGGGACATAGGAGAAAGAAAAGAAGCGGCAGATCAATTGGTCTAAAAAGGAGGTCTATTTAAAGGCTAGAGTATACAGATGAGTTTTAAGGTGAGACTTAAATGCTTCTACTGAGGTAGCATCTCGAACTGTTACCGGGAGGGCATTCCAGAGTACTGGAGCCCGAACGGAAAACGCTCTATAGCCCGCAGACTTTTTTTGGGCTCTAGGAATCACTAATAAGCCGGAGTCTTTTGAACGCAGATTTCTTGCCGGGACATACGGTACAATACAATCGGCAAGATAGGCTGGAGCTAGACCGTGTAGTATTTTATATGTAAGTAGTAAAACCTTAAAGTCACATCTTAAGTGCACAGGAAGCCAGTGCAGGTGAGCCAGTACAGGCGTAATATGATCAAACTTTCTTGTTCTTGTCAAAAGTCTAGCAGCCGCATTTTGTACCAACTGTAATCTTTTAATGCTAGACATGGGGAGACCCGAAAATAATACGTTACAGTAATCGAGACGAGACGTAACAAACGCATGGATAATGATCTCGGCGTCTTTAGTGGACAAAATGGAGCGAATTTTAGCGATATTACGGAGATGAAAGAAGGCCGTTTTAGTAACGCTTTTAATGTGTGACTCAAAGGAGAGAGTTGGGTCGAAGATAATACCCAGATTTTTTACAGAGTCACCTTGTTTTATTATTTGGTTGTCAAATGTTAAAGTTGTATTATTAAATAGAGGTCAGTGTCTAGCAGGACCGATAATCAGCATTTCCGTTTTTTTGGCATTAACTTGCAAAAAGTTAGCGGACATCCATTGTTTAATTTCATTAAGACACGCTTCCAACTGACTACAGTCCGGCGTGTTGGTCAGCTTTAGGGGCATGTAGAGTTGGGTGTCATCAGCATAACAGTGAAAGCTAATACCGTATTTGCGTATGACGTCACCCAGCGGCAGCATGTAGATGCTGAAGAGTACAGGGCTAAGGACCGAACCCTGGGGAACTCCACACGTTACCTTAACATAGTCCGAGGTCACACTGTTATGGGAGACGCACTGCATCCTATCAGTAAGATAAGAGTTAAACCATGACAGGGCTGAGTCTGACATACCAATTCGTGTTTTGATACGCTCTAATAAAATATTATGATCGACGGTATCGAAAGCAGCGCTAAGATCGAGGAGCAGCAACATAGATGACGCATCAGAGTCCGTTGTTAGCAATAGATCATTAGTCAATTTTGCGAGGGCTGTCTCAGTCGAGTGCTTTGCCCTGAAACCGGATTGAAAGGTTTCACATAGATTGTTAGACGCTAAGTGTTCATTTAGCTGCTCTGCAACAATTTTTTCGAGGATTTTCGAAATAAAGGGAAGGTGAGACACGGTCGGTAGTTTACCATGAGGTCAGGATCGAGGTTAGGTCTTTTAAGGAGAGGATGAATAACCGCTTTTTTGAATGCAAGGGGAACAGTGCCCGAGGAAAGTGATAAGTTTATAATATTTAGCACTGATGGACCTAATAATACAAAAAGCTCCTTGATAAGTTTCCCAGGAAGTGGGTCAAGTAAACATGTTGTTTGTTTTATTCCATTTACACGTTGTAACAATCCTTCTAATGTTATTTCATCAAAACGAGAGAAACTATTCTGGATATTTGCAGTATCCGCCGTATATACAATCGTATCTGTGTTACTATAACCCAGTTGTAGCTGGGACGCATTGTCTTTAATCTCCTTTCTAATAAGTTCAATTTTCTTATTAAAGAACTTCATAAAGTCATCTGCCGAATGGGTGGAGCTGCTGGAAGGAGTCCCTTGTTGGGTTAGCAATGCTACTGTACTAAACAAAAATTTTGGATCGTTTTTATTAATGCGGATGAGATTTGAGTAATAATTAGTTTTAGCTAAGGTAAGCATGCGTTTATAAGTTATTAAACTATCACTCCATGCTTGATGGTGCACCTCAAGTTTAGTCGTGCGCCATTTGCGTTCCAGCTTTCTACATAATAATTTCTGAGCTCTAGTTTCTTCAGTAAACCATGGCGTACGCCTTTTTGGAGCCTTTTTTAATAGTACACACTGTGTTATACAAGTTTATTTGTCACATGCAGACTACACCACAGTGAAATACTTTGTACACGTTAATAGTACACACTGATTTATACTTTGCACACAGTAATAGTACACACTATGTTTTGCACACAAAAACAGCACACACTGTGCTATACTTTGTAGGCACTAATAGTACACACTGTTTCACACTTTGCTCACAATAATTGTACACACTACTTTATGTTTTGCACACAGTATCAGTACACACTGTTTTACACTTTGCACACAGTAACAGTACACACTGTTTCACACTTTGCTCACAATGATAGTACACACTGTTTCACACTTTGCTCACAATAATAGTACACACTGTTTTACACTTTGCTCATAATAATTGTACACACTACTTTATGTTTTGCACACAGTAACAGTACACACTGTTTTACACTTTGCTCACAATGATAGTACACACTGTTTCACACTTTGCTCACAATAATAGTACACACTGTTTTACACTTTGCTCATAATAATTGTACACACTACTTTATGTTTTGCACACAGTAACAGTACACACTGTTTTACACTTTGCTCACAATAATAGTACACACTGCTTTACACTTTGCACACAGTAACAGTACATACTATTTTACACTTTGCACTCACTAAACACACACCAATCTCTACTTTGTACGTACTAATAGCACACACTGTTCACACTTTGCACACAGTAATAGTACAAAACACTTTATATTTTGCACACAATAACAGTACACACTGTTTTACACTTTGTACGCACCATGAATTGATTAACGTGGACCCCGACTTAAACAAGTTGAAAAACTTATTCGGGTGTTACCATTTAGTGGTCAATTGTACGGAATATGTACTGTACTGTGCAATCTACTAATAAAAGTATCAATCAATCAATCAATCAATCAATCAAACTAGAAGTACACACTACGTTATACTTTCAACACACTAATAGTACACACTGTTTATACTTTGTACACACTAAGAGTGCATACTATGTTATACTTTGAACACACTAACAGTACACACTATTTTATACTTTGAACACACTAATAGTACACACTAATTTATAATTGGAACACCCTAACAGTACACACTGTTTTATACTTTGTACACACTAATAGAACACACTAATTTATACTTTGAACACACTAATAGCACACACTAGTTTATAATTTGAACACACTAATAGTACACACTATTTTATAATTTGAACACACTAATAGTAGACACTATTTTATACTTTGAACTCACTAATAGTACACACTATTTTATACTTTGACCACACTAATAGTACACATTATTCTATACTTTGTACACACTAATAGTACACACTATTTTTTACTTTGAACTCACTAATAGTACACACTATTTTATACTTTGTACACACTAATAGTAAATGTAACTTTGTACACACTAGTAGTGCACACTGTTTTATACTTTGAACACACTAAAAGTACACACTATGTTATACTTTGAACACACTAAAAGTACACACTATGTTATACTTTGAACACACTAATAGTACACACTGTTTTATACCTTGTACACACTAAACACGCTGTTTAATACTTTGAACACTATACACACACTAATTTATACTTTGAACACACTAATAGCAAACACTATTTTACACTTTGAACACACTAATAGTACACATTATTTTATACTCTGTACACACTAAAAGTACACACTATGTTATACTTTGAGCGCACTAACAGTACACACTAATTTATACTTTGAACACACTAATAGCATACACTATTTTATAATTTGTACACACTAATAGTAAATGTAACTTTGTACACACTAATAGTGAACACTGTTTTATACTTTGAACACACTAAAAATACACACTATGTTATACTTTGAACACACTAATAGTACATACTGTTTTATACTTTGTACACACTAAACATAGTGTTTTATACTTAGAACACTATACACACTATAATTTATACTTTGAACACACTAACAGTACACTGTTTATAGTTTGTACACACTTAGCACACTGTTTTATACTTTAAACACACTAATAGTACACACTATTTTATACTTTGACACACTAATAGTACACACAATTTTTTACTTTGAACACACCAATAGTACACACTGTTTTATACTTTGAACACACTATACACACACTATTTTGTACTTTGTATGAACTAATAGTACACACTATTTTATACTTTGAACACACTAATAGCACACAATATTTTATACTTTGTACACACAAATAGTGAATGTAACTTTGTACACACTAATAGTACACACTATTTTATACTTTGTACACACTAATAGTAAATGTAACTTTGTACACACTAATAATGCACACAATTTTATACTTTGTACACACTAATAGTAAATATAACTTTGTACACACTAATAGTGCACACTATTTTATACTTTGTACACACTAATAGTAAATGTAACTTTGTACACACTAGTAGTACACACAGTTTTAAAGTTTGCACAAGTTTAGCTCCTGCTATTTGGATCTTAGTGAGTCCTGGTCAGGCCTTTAATGTGAAAGTAGTGATTTCATTCATGAGAGAACCTTCATGTAAAAATGTCTCGTTAACTAATTAGCTGACATTCCCAGTTGAAAGGAACATCAGCAGTAATCACACGCTGGCGGGGAAAGAAAAGGAATTGTGCAAGTACACATTCTATGTACAAGTACACGTTCTATGTACCAGTACACGTTCTATGTATAAGTACACATTCTATGTACAAGTACACGTTCTATGTATAAGTACACGTTCTATGTACAAGTACACGTTCTATGTACAAGTACACGTCCTATATACAAGTACACATTCTATGTACAAGTACACGTTCTATGTACAAGTACACGTTCTATGTACAAGTACACATTCTGTGTACAAGTACACGTTCTATGTATAAGTACACGTTCTATGTACAAGTACACGTTCTATGTACAAGTACACGTCCTATGTACAAGTACACATTCTATGTACAAGTACACGTTCTATGTACAAGTACACGTTCTATGTACAAGTACACGTTCTATGTACAAGTACACATTCTGTGTACAAGTACACGTTCTATGTACAAGTACACGTTCTATGTACAAGTACACGTTCTATGTACAAGTACACGTTCTATGTACAAGTACACGTTCTATGTACAAGTACACATTCTGTGTACAAGTACACGTTCTATGTATAAGTACACGTTCTATGTACAAGTACACGTTCTATGTACAAGTACACGTCCTATGTACAAGTACACATTCTATGTACAAGTACACGTTCTATGTACAAGTACACGTTCTATGTACAAGTACACATTCTATGTACAAGTACACATTCTGTGTACAAGTACACGTTCTATGTACAAGTACACGTTCTATGTACAAGTACACATTCTATGTACAAGTACACGTTCTATGTACAAGTACACATTCTATGTACAAGTTCACGTTCTATGTACAAGTACTGACTGTGAATTGAATGTAAACATGTTGTGTTAGCTCGCTGGCTACATGAGTACATACATAACACATACATACATACATGAATACATACATAATACATACATACAGTACATGAGTACATACATAATACATACATACAGTAAATGAGTACATACATAATACATACTCACAGTACATGAGTACATACATAATACATACAACATACATGAGTACATACATTATACATACATACATACACACATACATACATACATTAGTACATATATTATACACATAGGAGTGAATTGACAGTATACATGGGTATAAATATATATATATATATATATATATATATATATATATATATATATATATATATATATATATATATATATATATATATATATATATAGAGTACACATGAGTACACACACAGTATACATACATGAGGGACGGTGTGGCACAGTAGAAGAGTGGCCATGCGCAACCCAAGGGTCCCTGGTTCAATCCCCACCTAGTACCAACCTCGTCACGTCCGTTGTGTCCTTGAGCAAGACACTTCACCCTTGCTCCTGATGGGTGCTGGTTAGCGCCTTGCATGGCAGCTCCCTTCATCAGTGTGAGAATGTGTGTGTGAATGTGGAAGTAGTGGCAAAGCGCTTTGAGTACCTTGAAGGTAAGAATCACACTTGAAGGCGGAGAGTCACATGTTATGATGGCAAAGTATCACATTTGAGGGCAAATAGTCACATTTGATGGCAAAGAGTCACATTTGAGGGCAAAGAGTCACATTTGAGGGCAAAGAGTCACATTTGATGGCAAAGTATCACATTTGAGGGCAAAGAGTCACATTTGATGGCAAAGAGTCACATTTGAGGGCAAAGAGTCACATTTGGTCCAAGGGTGCATTAAAGTGCAAAGGGGGGGGGGGGGGGGCCTGAGGGCAACACAACATCCTGGCATTGCACCGACAACCTCCTAAAGGCTTTGATGGTGTGGAAAGATCAGCCAGAAAGAGGAAAGATCAACAAGTGCAGGTAAACAGGAAGTGAAGCATGTGGGGATTAGTCTCCCAAATATAAACTCTGCTTCCTCCGGGGATTCTCCTGACATCATCACCACTACCACTACCCAGACCTACTTTTGAGGGAGGACACACGAGGGCGGCCCTTAGGCTTAGGCTTGCAGCACACAAGTCCTAGTCTGCTGGTCCTTTATGCAAGCTGTTCTTTGGACTAACTCTAGTCTGCTGGTGTGTGTGTGTGTGTGTGTGTGTGTGTGTGTGTGTGTGTGTGTGTGTGTGTGTGTGTGTGTGTGTGTGTGTGTGTGTGTGTGTGTGTGTGTGAGACGTGTGTAAATTATATCAAACAATGGATCAATCTTAACGCTAAAAAAAATGGAAATGCTGATCATTGGTCCTGCTACTTATTTAATAATACCACCTTAACATTGGACAACAAAACAATGACACACTTATTTAATAATACCACCTTAACATTGGACAACAAAACAATGTTACACTTATTTAATAATACCACCTTAACATCGGACAACAAAACAATGATACACTTATTTAATAATACCACCTTAACATCGGACAACAAAACAATGATACACTTATTTAATAATACCACCTTAACATCGGACAACAAAACAATGTTACACTTATTTAATAATACCACCTTAACATCGGACAACAAAACAATGATACACTTATTTAATAATACCACCTTAACATCGGACAACAAAACAATGATACACTTATTTAATAATACCACCTTAACATCGGACAACAAAACAATGATACACCTATTTAATAATACCACCTTAGCATCGGACAACAAAACAATGATACACTTATTTAATAATACCACCTTAACATCGGACAACAAAACAATGATACACTTATTTAATAATACCACCTTAACATTGGACAACAAAACAATGATACACTTATTTAATAATACCACTTTAACATCGGACAACAAAACAATGAAACACTTATTTAATAATACCACCTTAACATCGGACAACAAAACAATGATACACTTATTTAATAATACTACCTTAACATCGGACAACAGAACAATGATACACTTATTTAATAATACCACCTTAACATCGGACAACAAAACAATGATACACTTATTTAATAATACCACTACCTTAACATCGGACAACAAAACAATGATACACCTATTTAATAATACCACCTTAACATCGGACAACAAAACAATGATACACTTATTTAATAATACCACCTTAACATCGGACAACCAAACAATGATACACTTATTTAATAATACCACCTTAACATCGGACAACAAAACAATGATACACTTATTTAATAATACCACCTTAACATCGGACAACAAAACAATGATACACTTATTTAATAATACCACCTTAACATCGGACAACCAAACAATGATACACTTATTTAATAATACCACCTTAACATCGGACAACAAAACAATGATACACTTATTTAATAATACCACTACCTTAACATCGGACAACAAAACAATGATACACCTATTTAATAATACCACCTTAACATTGGACAACAAAACAATGTTACACTTATTTAATAATACCACCTTAACATTGGACAACAAAACAATGTTACACTTATTTAATAATACCACCTTAACATCGGACAACCAAACAATGATAAACTTATTTAATAATACCACCTTAACATCGGACAACAAAACAATGATACACTTATTTAATAATACCACCTTAACATCGGACAACAAAACAATGTTACACATATTTAATAATACCACCTTAACATTGGACAACAAAACAATCAAACAAAGGACTCGGTAAAGAACTTTGGGGAGTGTCAGTCTTTGGAGTCCTGCTGCTCCTGGTCTTGTGCCATGAGGACTGGACTGTGTAGGCACCAAGTCCTTGAAGAGCCACTTGTCCTGAGTGCTGACCAAGATGGAGACGTCACCAGTGTGGAGCAGACTTTGATGTGTTCTGTGCTCCTAGTTCTAAGACGGTGAAGGAAAGCAGCCTGTCGGCCGGGGAAGTGGTCTTGGTTTGCTCAAGGGCACACAGACGGTGTCGGCAGAAGGAGAGTCCACAATCCCTTCAAAGAGCTACCAGATGTTCTTCTGAGGGTCTGGGACTGGTTCTGGTCTTCGTCATGCACACTTTGACTTTGTGGCTCCGGCACCTTCCAGGCTGCTGGTCACATGACTCACCACAACACCCACACTCTTCTTTTGCAGCTCCATTTATTTCATTTTATATTTCTCTACTAAAGCTGTATATCTTTTATTATATATATGTTTGATATATATGTATCTATTACATCTGTATATATTTTATTATATATGTTTAATATATAAGTTTCTACTTTACTTCATCTGTATTTATTTTAATACATTTGTTAAATATATATTTCTCTACTACATCTGTGTATATTTTATTACATTTGTTTAATATATAAGTTTCTACTTCATCTGTATTTATTTGAATATATTTGTTGAATATATATTTCTCTACTACATCTGTGTATATTTAATTATATTTATTTAATATATAAATAAATAAATAAATAAATGGGTTGTACTTGTATAGCGCTTTTCTACCTTCAAGGTACTCAAAGCGCTTTGACACTACATTTACCCATTCACACACACATTCACATACTGATGGAGGGAGCTGCCATGCAAGGCGCCAACCAGCACCCATCAGGAGCAAGGGTGAAGTGTCTTGCTCAGGACACAACGGACGTGACGAGGTTGGTACTAGGTGGGATTTGAACCAGGGACCCTCGGGTTGCGCACGGCCACTCTCCCACTGCGCCACACCGTCCCTAGTAGTAATGTTAGTTAATTATCTTCTCAAAAAACTACAACTGCGTGGTGCATTACATGGGACATCAATCAATCAATCAATGTTTACTTATATAGCCCTAAATCACTAGTGTCTCAAAGGGCTGCACAAACCACCACGACATCCTCGGTAGGCCCACATAAGGGCAAGGAAAACTCACACCCAGTGGGACATTGGTGACAATAATGACCCAGTGGGACGTCGGTGACAATGATGACTATGAGAACCTTAGAGAGGAGGAAAGCAATGGATGTCGAGCAGGTCTAACATGATACTGTGAAAGTTCAATCCACAATGGATACAACACAGTCGCGAGAGTCCAGTCCAAACACAGCAGCGAGAGTCCCGTTCACAGCGGAGCCAGCAGGAAACCATCCCAAGGGTAGCGGACCAGCAGCGCAGAGATGTTCCCAGCCGATACACAGAGGGACATAGAAGAAAAAGAAAAGAAACGGCAGATCAACTGGTCTAAAAAGGGAGTCTATTTAAAGGCTAGAGTATACAAATGAGTTTTAAGGTGAGACTTAAATGCTTCTACTACATATGTGTGTATTTAATTATATTTGTTTAATATATATTCTCTTCTTCAGCTGTATTTTTTTACTGTATATTTCTCTACTACATCTGTAAATATTTTATTATATGTGTTTATTATATATGTTTCTATTACATCTGTATTTATATTATATTTGTTAAATATATATGTTTCTATTACATCTGTTCTGTGTTTATCATATTTAATATATATATATATATATATATATATATTACATCTGTATTGTGTTGAATGTTTCTATTAAATCTGTATTTATTTTTATTACATTTGTTTAATATATATTTTTTCTACTACATTTGTATTTATTTTATTATATTTGTTTAATATATTTTTCTATATTACATTTGTATTTACTTTATTATATTCGTTTATATATATTTTTCTATTCCATCTGTATTGTATTTATAATATTTTTTATATATATTTTCTATTACATATGTGTTATATTTAATATATTTGTATATTTTATATTTTCCGACTACATTTGCATTTTTTATATTTGTTTAGTACATATGTTTCTGTTACATATATAGGTTTTATTATTTGTTTGATGTATTTTTTTCTATTACATGTGTATTGTATTTATTATATTTGTTTGACATGCATTTTCTATGAGATCTTTACAACATTTATTATTTGTTTAATATCTATTTTTCTCGACCCCGAAAGGGAATAAGCGGTAGAAAATGGATGGATGGATCTATTTTTCTATTACATCTGTATAGTATTTATTATGTGTTTAATATATTTGTTTCTATTACATCTGTAGTTATTGTATTATATTTGTTTAATATGAATTACAAACCCCAAAAGCAGGGAAGTTGTGTAAATGCTAAATAAAAAGAGAATACAACAAATCCTTTTCAACTTATATTCAAATGAATAGACTGCAAAGACAAGATAGTTCATGTTCACACTGAGAAACTTTGTTATTTTTGGCAAATATATGTGATACCTGCAACATGTTTCAAAAAAACTGGCACAAGTGGCAAAAAAGAGTGAGAAAGTTGAGGAATGCTCATCAAACACTTATTTGGAACATCCCACAGGAATTCCAACCAAAGAAGCTTGGAACACTTTTATTTTCTTCTGCAACCAAACTTGATTGACCCCGCCTTGACCGGCGGCCAATCAGGGATCATATCTGCCGAGCCTCTTGATCCCTGGTCAGCAGGGGGTGGAGCCTATTCCTCTTTACCCTGTTAGACTTTTGGCTGGCATTACAAGAGCAAACAAGGTTTCATTAGGTCTGCTTATTAACCATGAGAATCAATGACAACATGAAGGTCATAGGCATGGACATGAAGGTCATGGACATGGACATGTAGGTCATGGAGATGAAGATCATGGAAATGAAGTTCATGGACATGGACATTGAGGTCATGGATTGGACATGAAGGACATGGACAGGAATGTCATAGATTGGACATGAACGTACATGAAGGTCATGGTCGTAGACATGAAAGTCATGGACATAAAGGTCAAGGACATGAAGGTCATGGACATGAAGGTCAAGGACATGGACATAAAAGTCATGGACATGAAGGTCATGGTCATAGACATGAAAGTCATGGACATGAAGGTCAAGGACATGGACATAAAAGTCATGGACATGAACATGAAGGTCATGGACATGAAGGTCAAAGACATGGACATAAAAGTCATGGACATGAAGGTCATGGTCATAGACATGAAAGTAATGGACATGAAGGTCAAGGACATGGACATAAAAGTCATGGACATGAAGGTCATGGTCATAGACATGAGAATCATGGACATGAAGGTAATGGTCATAGACATGAAAGTCATGGACATGAAGGTCAAGGACATGGACATAAAAGTCATGGACATGAACATGAAGGTCATGGACATGAAGGTCAAAGACATGGACATAAAAGTCATGGACATGAAGGTCATGGTCATACACATGAAAGTCATGGACATGAAGGTCATGGTCATAGACATGAAAGTCATGGACATGAAGGTCATGGTCATAGACATTAGAGTCATGGACATGAAGGTAATGGTCATAGACATGAAAGTCATGGACATGAAGGTCAAGGACATGGACATAAAAGTCATGGATATGAAGGTCATGGTCATAGACATGAAAGTCATGGACATGAAGGTCAAAGACATGGACATAAAAGTCATGGACATGAAGGTCATGGTCATAGACATGAAAGTCATGGACATGAAGGTCAAGGACATGGACATAAAAGTCATGGACATGAACTTGAAGGTCATGGATAGGATATGACGGGAGAGATCCTCTATAAGACAGGAGAAACTATCTTGTTTTTTATTGACCTACTGATATTCAAAGATCCTCTACATGACAGGAGAAGTGCGCTGTTTTTATTGACCTACTGATATTCAAAGATCCTTTATATGACAGGAGAACTGCACTGTTTTATTTATTGACATACTGATATTCAAAGATCCTTTATATAACAGGAGAACTGCACTGTTTTTTATTGACCTACTGATATTCAAAGATCCATTATATGACAGGAGAACTGCGCTGTTTTTTTATTGACCTATTGATATTCAAAGATCCTTTATATGACAGGAGAAGTGCGCTGTTTTTATTGACCTACTGATATTCAAAGATCCTCTATACAACAGAAGAACTGCGCCGTTTTTATTGACCTACTGAAAATCAAAGATCCTTCACATGACAGGAGAATTGTGCTGTTTGTATTGACCTACTGATAATAAAAAGATCCTCTACATGACAGGAGAACTGCCTTGTTTTTTATTGACGTACTGATAATCAAAGATCCTCCAAATATGACAGGAGTACTGCGCTGCTTTTATTGACATACTGATAATCAAAGATCCTCCAAATACGACAGGAGAACTACCTTGTTTTTTATTGACCTACTGATAATCAAAGATCCTCTACATGACAGGAGAACTGCGCTGTTTTAATTGACCTACTGATAATCAAAGATCCTTTATATAACAGGAGCACCTTGCTGTTTTTGGAAACGATATACTGGCAATCAAAGATCCTCTATATGACAGAAGCGCTCTGCTGTTTTCAAGAAGTAATGCAAAAATATGTGTCAAAGATCCTCTATTTGTGTCACAGTGTACCTTTGTTGCTTGAGTAAGACAAAGAGGTCTTACTCCTATCAACTAAAATCATCTTTGTTGGTCATGTGATGCACATGATCCTTGACAAAAGGACAAAGAATGTGTCACAAGGTTCTTTGAATTGAAGCTAAAAAGATTCATTTGTTGACTTCTCGAATTCACAGAACTGAAACAAAATGTCAGACTTCAATGAATGGTTGAATTAGCCCATACAAATATATTTTTATTGCTGCTTCTAATCGCACTTGTCTGGGCCCAACATTTCATTAGTACCGAGGTCTGACTCGGTAAAGACGGGACAGGATGTAGTTCTATTGTTAGGGTTTTTAAAAATGTTGAAACATTACTAAGTAGGGACAGGAAGTAGTTTAATTGTTGCATTTGTTACACATGTTTAAACATTTCTAAGTAGGGACAGGAAAGTAGTTCTATTTTTAGGGTTTTAAAAAATGTTCAAACATTCTTAAGTGAGGGACAGGAAGTAGTTGTATTATGTTTGTTAAACATGTTTAAAACATTTCTAAGTAGGGACAGGAAGTAGTTTGATTGTTACGTTTGTTAAACATCTTTAAACATTACTAAGTAGGAACAGAAAGTAGTTTAATTGTTACGTTTGTTAAACATGTTTAAACATTACTAAGTAGGGACAGGAAGTCGTTTAATTGTTACATTTGTTAAACATTTTTAAACATTACTAAGAAGGAACAGGAAGTCCTTTCATTGTTACGTTTGTTAAACATGTATAAACATTTTTAAGTAGTGACAGGAAGTAGTTCTATTTTTAGGGTTTTTCAAAATGTTCAAACATTCTTTAAGTGAAGTAGTTGTATTATGTCTGTTAAAAATGTTTAAAACATTTCTAAGAAGGGTCAGGAAGTCGTTTGATTGTTACGTTTGTTAAACATCTTTAAACTTTACTAAGTAGAAACAGAAAGTAGTTTAATTATGTTTGTTAAACATCTTAAAACATTATTAAGTAGAAACAGAAAGTAGTTTAATTGTTGCGTTTGCTACACATGTTAAAACATTACTAAGTAGGGACAGGAAGTAGATATTTTGTGATGTTTGTTAAACATGTTTAAACATTTCTAAGTAGGAACAGAAAGTTATTTAATTGGTACGTGTGTTAAACATGTTTAAACATTGCAAGGTGAAGGACAGGAAGTAGTTTTGTTGTTATTTATGTTTGTTACACATGTTTGAATATTACTAAGTAGGGACAGGAAGTAGTTTAATTGTTGCATTTGTTACACATGCTTAAACATTACTAAGTAGGGATAGGAAGTACTTTAATTGTTGCATTTGTTAAACATGTTTGAATATTACTAAGTAGGGACAGGAAGTGGTTTAATTGTTATGTTTGTTAAACATGTTTAAATATTATTAAGTGAGGGACAGGAAGTAGTTATAT
The DNA here is from genome assembly GCF_033978795.1 of Nerophis ophidion. NCBI lineage: Eukaryota > Metazoa > Chordata > Actinopteri > Syngnathiformes > Syngnathidae > Nerophis > Nerophis ophidion. The sequence goes on from NC_084622.1 coordinate 18,846,116, forward strand.
TGTTATGTCTGTTAAACACGCTTAAACATTATTAAGTGAGGGACAGGAAGTAGTTTTATTGTAACGTCTACTAAAAATGTTCAAACATTATAAAGTGATGGACAGGAAGTAGTTTTATTGTTACATCTGTTAAAAATGTTTAAACATTATTGAGTAAAAGACAGGAAGTACTTTTATTGTTACGTCTGTTAGAAATGCTTAAAGGGGAACATTATCACCAAACCTATGCAAGCGTCAATATATACCTTGATGTTGCAGAAAAAAGACCATGTATTTTTTTAACCGATTTCCGAACTCTAAATGGGTGAATTTTGGCGAATTAAACGCCTTTCTGTTTATCGCTCTGTGGCGATGACGTCAGAATGTGACGTCACCGAGGTAACACACCCGCCATATTCATTTTCACATTACGAACACCGGGTCTCAGCTCTGTTATTTTCCGTTTTTTCGACCAATTTTTGGAACCTTGGAGACATCATGCCTCGTGGGTGTGTTGTCGGAGGGTGTAACAACACTAACAGGGAGGGATTCAAGTTGCACCACTGGCAAGAAATCTGCCGCCAGACCCCCAATGAATTTGCCAGAGTGTCTGCGGGCGATGCTAAGACAGACATGGCACAGAGATGTATGGATAACCTGCAGATGCATTTGCAACGATGAAGTCAACGAAATCACAAAGGTGAGTTTTGTTGATGTTGTTGACTTATGTGCTAATCAGACATATTTGGTCGTAGCATGACTGCCAGATAATCGATGCTAACATGCTATGCTAATCAATGCTCACATGCTATTTACGCTAGCTGTATGTACATTTGAAACTAGATACCCACATTTAATGCGAAACAAACACTTACCAATCGACGGATTTAAGTTGCTCCAGTGTCTCAAGATGCGAAAGTCCTGATCGTTTGGACCGCACATTTTAGCGGCGATGCTAATAAGGCAGCCATGCTATGGGCCACTTCATTAGGTACACCCATGCTATGGCCGAATAGCGTCAATAGCTATTCGCTCAATAGCTTCAGTTTCTTTTTCAGTTTTGTTTTCGCCATCTGCCTCCATACTCCGACCATCTGTTTCAATACATGCGTAATCTGTTGAATCGCTTAAGCCGCTGAAATCCGAGTCTGAATCGAGCTAATGTCGCTATATCTTGTTGTGGTAACCGCCATGTTGTTCGTGTTGGCAGCCCTGTATGACGTCACAGGGAAATGGATAGTGGTTTCGAAGATAGCGAAAATAAGGCACTTTAAAACTTTATTTAGGGTTATTCCGGGAGGTGTAAAATTTAAAAAAAAACTTCGAAAAATAAAACAAGCCACTGGGAACTATTTTTTATTGTTTTTAACCCTTTTGAAATTGTGATCATGTTCCCCTTTAAAAATTATTGAGTGAGAGACAGGAAGTAGTTTTATTGTTAGGGTTTTTAAAAATGTTTAAACATTCGTAAGTGAGAAAGAGGAAGTAGTTTTTTAGTTACGTTTGTTAAACATGTTTAAACATTATTAAGTGAGGGACTGGAAGTACTTTTATTGTTACGTCTGTTAACATTTTTTAAACAATATTATTTGAGGGACAGGAAGTAGTTTTATTACATTTGTTAAGATGTTTTAAAAATTATTAAGTGAGGGACAGGAAGTAGTTTTATTGTAACGTCTACTAAAAATGTTTAAACATTAAAAAGTGATGGACAGGAAGAAGTTTTATTGTTATGTCTGTTAAAAATGTTTAAACATTATTGAGTGAGAGACAGGAAGTACTTTTATTGTTACGTCTGTTAGAAATGCTTAAAAATTATTGAAGTGAAAGACAGGAAGTAGTTTTAATGTTACATTTGTTAAAGTTGTTTTAAACATGATTAAGTGATGGACAGGAAGTAGTTGTAGTGTTAAGTTTGTTAAGATGTTTTAAACATCATAAGTGAGGGACAGGAAGTAGTTTTATTGTTACGTCTGTTAAAAATGTTTAAACATTATTGAGTGAGAGACAGGAAGTACTTTTATTGTTACATCTGTTAGAAATGCATAAAAATTATTGAAGTGAGAGACAGGAAGTAGTGTGACCTCGGACTATGTTAAGGTAACGTGTGGAGTTCCCCAGGGTTCGGTCCTTGGCCCTGTACTCTTCAGCATCTACATGCTGCCGCTAGGTGACGTCATACGCAAATACGGTATTAGCTTTCACTGTTATGCTGATGACACCCAACTTTACATGCCCCTAAAGCTGACCAACACGCCGGACTGTAGTCAGTTGGAAGCGTGTCTTAATGAAATTAAACAATGGATGTCCGCTAACTTTTTGCAACTTAATGCCAAAAAAACGGAAATGCTGATTATCGGTCCTGCTAGACACCGACCTCTATTTAATAATACAACTTTAACATTTGACAACCAAATAATAAAACAAGGTGACTCTGTAAAAAATCTGGGTATTATCTTCGACCCAACTCTCTCCTTTGAGTCACACATTAAAAGCGTTACTAAAACGGCCTTCTTTCATCTCCGTAATATCGCTAAAATTCGCTCCATTTTGTCCACTAAAGACGCCGAGATCATTATCCATGCGTTTGTTACGTCTCGTCTCGATTACTGTAACGTATTATTTTCGGGTCTCCCAATGTCTAGCATTAAAAGATTACAGTTGGTACAAAATGCGGCTGCTAGACTTTTGACAAGAACAAGAAAGTTTGATCATATTACGCCTGTACTGGCTCACCTGCACTGGCTTCCTGTGCACTTAAGATGTGACTTTAAGGTTTTACTACTTACGTATAAAATACTACACGGTCTAGCTCCAGCCTATCTTGCCGATTGTATTGTACCGTATGTCCCGGCAAGAAATATGCGTTCAAAAGACTACGGCTTATTAGTGATTCCTAGAGCTCAAAAAAAGTCTGCGGGCTATAGAGCGTTTTCCGTTCGGGCTCCAGTACTCTGGAATGCCCTCCCGGGAACAGTTCGAGATGCTACCTCAGTAGAAGCATTTAAGTCTCATCTTAAAACTCATCTGTATACTCTAGCCTTTAAATAGACCTCCTTTTTAGACCAGTTGATCTGCCGCTTCTTTTCTTTCTCCTATGTCCCCCCCTCCCTTGTGGAGGGGGTCCGGTCCGATGACCAGGGATGAAGTACTGACTGTCCAGAGTCGAGACCCAGGATGGACCGCTCGTCGGGACCCAGGATGGACCGCTCGCCTGTATCGGTTGGGGATATCTCTACGCTGCTGATCCGCTTGAGATGGTTTCCTGTGGACGGGACTCTCACTGCTGTCTTGGAGCCACTATGGATTGAACTTTCACAGTATCATGTTAGACCCGCTCGACATCCATTGCTTTCGGTCCCCTAGAGTTTTATTGTTACATTTGTTAAAGATATTTTAAACATTATTAAGTGAGGGACAGGGAGTAGTTTTATTGTTACATTTGTTAAGATGTTTTAAACATTATTAAGCGAGGGACAGGAAGTAGTTCTATTGTTATATTTGTTAAGATGTTTTAAACATGATTAAGTGAGGGACAGGAAGTAGTTGTGGTGCTACATTTGTTAAGATGTTTTAAAAATAATTACGTGAGGACAGGAAGTAGTTGTGATGCTACATTTGTTAAGATGTTTTAAATATGATTAAGTGAGGGACAGGAAGTAGTTGTAGTGTTAAGTTTGTTAAGCATGTTTGCTATGTAAACAATCTGTAACAAGTGAGCCAAGGAGAGCTTTGACCACAGAGTCAGTTGTTACATCGAGTGGCGCTTTCTTTCATTTTCAGCAGACTGCGTTGCCTCTGACGCGAGATCCGGCCACACAAATCCGTCCTTACTGTCCGTGAAGAATAGGTTTCATGTTGTGACAAATACACACTTCTTATGGTGTCTGATAAGACTTCCTGTCTCAAGCTACTTATTACTCTCTTGTCTGATTTCTCCATGCATGATAGAACTATTAGCTGGTGATGAAAGTCACACTGCCCTCTAGTGGGGAGAGGATGTTCTTCTGGAGGAGGGCAAGTAAAACCCAACATGTGTCTTTCTGTAAAATACAGATGTCTTCTTCTTTGATTACAGTACAAAAACACGACTTCTTCTGAGACTGACACACAACATGGAGCACTGTTGTTACCAAGTGATTGTCTGTGTGCTGTTACCTTCATCCACACTTTGTTACACTGTTGTTACCAAGTGATTGTCTGCGTGCTGTTACCTTCATCCACACTTTGTTACACTGTTGTTACCAAGTGATTGTCTGTGTGCTGTTACCTTCATCCACACTTTGTTACACTGTTGTTACCAAGTGATTGTCTGCGTGCTGTTACCTTCATCCACACTTTGTTACACTATTGTTACCAAGTGATTGTCTACGTGCTGTTACGTTCATCCACACTTTGTTACACTCTTGTTACCAAGTGATTGTCTGCGTGCTGCTACGATCATCCACACTTTGTTACACTGTTGTTACCAAGTGATTGTCTGCGTGCTGTTACGTTCATCCACACTTTGTTACACTGTTGTTACCAAGTGATTGTCTACGTGCTGTTACGTTCATCCACACTTTGTTACACTCTTGTTACCAAGTGCTTGTCTGCGTGCTGTTACGATCATCCACACTTTGTTACACTGTTGTTACCAAGTGATTGTCTGCGTGCTGTTACGTTCATCCACACTTTGTTACACTGTTGTTACCAAGTGATTGTCTGCGTGCTGTTACGTTCATCCACACTTTGTTACATTGTTGTTACCAAGTGATTGTCTGTGTGCTTCTTACCTTCATTCACACTTTGTTACACTGTTGTTACCAAGTGATTGTCTGCGTGCTGTTCTTTTCTTTCTTTAGTTGTACTTGTATAGCGCTTTTCTACCTTGAAGGTACTCAAAGCGCTTTGACACTACTTCCACATTTACCCATTCACACACACATTCACACACTGTTACCTTCATTCACACTTTGTTACACGTGTTGGCCGGCTGCTCAGACCTCAACTTGGAACTTCTCTCCGACAGGATTTCGTATCTTTGATCGACGATGCCTTTGAACATCGACTCATTCTTTTCTTCCACAAAATAACCAATTATACATCTGTGATCAGATCAATAATATTCAGTGATCAGATCAACAATATTCAGTGATTAGATCAATAATATTCAATGATCACATCAATATTATTCATTGATCAGGTCAATTATACGTCAGTGATCACATCAATATTATTCAGTGATCAAATCAATATTATACTGTATATTGATCAGATCAATATTTAGTGATCAAATCAATATTATACTGTATATTGACCAGATCAATACTATTCAGTGATCAGACCAATAACGCAAGATTGATGAGATCATTAAAACATGTTCCTGACTTGCATTGTGAGAATAAAACTATTGTTGTTTGAACTTTGCTTACATGAGGCAAGTGGGTGTGATTAATCAACTTTTGATTAATTCACCTGTAATTAATCACCCTGTGATTAGATAACCTGTGAGTAATTAAACTGTGATTATTTAACCTTTGAAGAGTTAACCAGTGATTAATTCAACTGTGATGAGTTCACTTGTAATTAATGCACCTGTTATTAGTTAACCTGTGATGAGTTAACTTGTGATTGATTCACCTGTGAAGAGTTAACCTGTTATTAGATTACCTGTGATGAGTTAACTTGTGATGAGTTAACTTGTGATTAATTCACCTGTGGTGAGTTAACCTGTGATTAATTCACCTGTGATGACTTAATTTGTGATTATTTCACCTGTGACGAGTTAACTTGTGATCAATTCACCTGTTATCAGTTACCATGTGATTAATTCAACTGTGATGAGTTATCCTGTGATTAATTCACCTGTGATGAGTTAATGTGTGATTATTTCACCTGTGAAGAGTTAACTTGTGATCAATTCACCTGTTATTAGTTACCGTGTGATTAATTGACTTGTGATGAGTTAACCTGTGATTAATACACCTGTTATTAGTTACCCTGTGAATATTCACCTGTGATGAGTTAACTGTGATCACTTCACCTGGGATGAGATACCCTGGGATTAATTCACCTGTGATGAGTTAATTTGTGATTAAATCTCCTGTGATGAGTTAACTTGTGATTAATTAACCTGTTATTAAGTGACATGTGATGAATTCACCTGTGCGGAGTTAACTTGTGATTAATTCACCTGTAATTAATTACCCTGTGATTAATTCACCTGTGATGAGTTAGCCTGTGATGAATTCACCTGTGATGAGTTAACGGTGATGATTTAACCTGTAAATAATTAACTTGTGATTCTTTAGCCTTTGATGAGTTAACCAGTGATTATTTAACCTGTGAGTAGTTAACACGTGATTAATTAACCTGTGATTAACCATAATTAACACAAACTGCAAAGTGTGATAGATTTGATTGAAAAAGTCGTCATTGGACAGCATTAGTTTAAAGAAATCATCACAAGTTAAACACAATCAGTCAGCAAAATTCATCAACGGTTATAATTTAATATAAAAAATGAATAACAAGATAACAATTATTATTCCTTCCAATAAAATATGTTTATTATAAAACACACAAAACATAAATGTTAGCATCTTTGTGACAACTTAGGGGTTATATAAATGTATACACAGTCTATAAACTAACAGAAGTACATTGGCAAAGCATTACAATTATCATTGTCGGTTATAATGGTTAAAACAACAATGTTATGAATATTGTAGTTATTAAAAATCATACAGTTTGTTACTGGATACTTTCTAATACGCTTATGTCTTGGAGACTTTGTACGTGTAAATAATATTCCATCCATCCATCCATTTCCTACCGCTTATTCCCTTTTGGGGTCTCGGGGGGCCGTAAGTAATATTCAACTAGAATTATTTCATACTTCTTTATGTCGACTAATGTCACCTTTTATTGTTCAATGGTTGTTACTTACAGTATGTCTAGCTTGTCTGCTGTTGTGTGCTTAGCTGTTGTGTAGCTGCTAGCTCCCAGTAGCCTATAGCCTAGCAAGTTTACCTTACATGATGTCAGTAAAATTGAAGAGATTGTGTGTTTTTTAGATGTCCAGCTTTGCATAAGTAAACACTCTGCTTGTATCGCACATGATATCACACACAAGTAATCACTCTTCTTGTATCGCACATGATATCACAAACAAGTGAACACTCTGCTTGTATTGCACATGATATCACACACAAGTAAACACTCCTCTTGTATTTCATATGATATCACAAACAAGTAAACACTCTGCTTATATTGCACATGATATCACACACAAGTATACACGCTGCAGGACTGCTTATACCGCACATGATATCACACACGAGTAAACATTCTGCAGGACTGCTTGTATCACACATGATGTCACACATGCGTTAACAGTCTGCAGGACTGCTTGTATCGCACATGATATCACACTCACCTAAACAAGCTCCAGGACTGCTTGTATAGCACATGATATCAGACAAGTAAACACAATGCTGGACTGATTGCATCACACATGATCCCACACACAAGTAAACAATCTGCAGGACAGCTTGTATCGCAGATAAAATCTTACACACGTGAACAATCTCCAAGACTGCCTGTATCGCACATGATATCACACACAAGTAACCAAACTCCAGGACTGCTTATATCACAAATGATATCACACACAAGTAACCAAGCTCCAGGACTGCTTGTATCGCACATGATATCACAGACAGTAAACAATCTGCAGGACTGCTTATATCACACATGATATTACACACAAGAAAACACGCTAAAGGACTGCTTGTATTGCATCTGATATCAGACACAAGTAAACACGCTCCAGGACTGCTTGTATCGCACATGAAATCCCACACAAGTAAACATGCTACAGGACTGCTTGTATCGAACATGATATCACAAACAAGTAAACATGCTGCAGGACTGCTTGTATCGCACGATATCACACACAAGAAAAAAAACGCTGCAGGACTACTTGTTTCGCACATGATATCACATACAAGTAAAGAAGTTAAAGGAGTGCTTGTATCACACTAGATCACACACAAGAAAACATGCTGCAGTACTGCTTGTATCGCACATGATATCACAAAGAAGTAAACACGCTACAGGACTGCTTGTATCACTCATGATATCACAAACAAGTAAAGAAGTTCAAAGAGTGCTTGTATCACACATGATATCACACACAAGAAAACACGCTGCAGGACTGCTGGTATCGCACATGATATCACACACAAGTAAACACGCTCCAGGACTGCTTTTATCGCACATGATATCACACAAGTAAACACACTACAGGACTGCTTGTATCGCACATGATATACACTCAGGTAAACACGTTACAGGACTGCTTGTATAACACATGATATTACACAAAAGTAAAGACACTGCAGGACTACTTGTATCGCACATGATAAACATGCTACAGGACTGCTTGTATCGCACATGGTATCATACATTTCACTTGCTAGCTCCTATCATCACAAGCTTGGTATTTGGACGATATCAGACTGATATTTGATATCAATATCGAGAGGGGAATTTGGATGATTTTGGGGGAAAACATTGTTTTTTAAATGATAACCAAAAAGTTTTCAAGTTCTTGCAGTTATTTTTTTAAACCTTTTTCCAAGATGTAAGTACAAAAACACTTAACGAACTTAAAAAGCAAGCTCGTTAGCACAGGTGTTGTATCGATGAGGTGAGTGATTGTTGACCATGTTTGAGGTGCTTGTAAACAACGGTGCGTTCAAGTGCAGCAGAGGCACCCCCTACTGCTGCCTCCTGTAGGACGGGAGGAAGGGGAGGTACTGGAAAAGGCGGGAACGTTTCCACAGGAGGTTGCAGTAAGGAATGTCGTAACATGTCAAGTCACATGTGACCTGGCGGCCATCTTGTGCTGCGTGCTGCCACTTGCGAAGACCTCGCTCCTCGGGCGAGCCTGCAAAGACACAAGAATTATCGAGAAAATACATTCAAACTTCATCTGGTTTTGATCATGATGTGTCCCTAAAAGCTGGACTTAAGTGCAAAAATAAACTAAATGTACTGGTCATCAGCGTTCTATTCTATTCTATTCTAGCAGGGAAAGTGAGCTACTGAAGGTCAGCGTTAGACCGCCTATGTAGCAAGGACAGTGAGCTACAGGAGGTCGGCGTTACATCGGCAATGTAGCAGGGACACTAAGCTACTGAAGGTCAGCGTTAGACCGGCTATGTAGCAGGGACACTAATCTACTGGAGGTCAGCGTTAGATTGGCTATGTAGCAGGGACACTGAGCTACTGAAGGTCAGCGGTAGACTGGCTATGTAGCAGGGACACTGAGCTATTGGCGATCAGCGTTAGACCGCCTATGTAGCAGGGATACTGAGCTAATGGAGGCCAGCGTTAAACCGGCAATGGAACAGGGACACTAAGCTACTTAAGGTCAGCGATAGACCGGCTATGTAGCAGGGACACTAATCTACTGGAGGTCAGCGTTAGACCGGCTATGTAGCAGGGACACTGAGCTACTGGAGCTCAGCATTAGATTGGCTATGTAGCAAGACACTGAGCTACTGGAGGTCAGCGATAAACCGTCTATGAAGCAGTGATAATGAGCTTCCGGAGGTCATCGTTAGACCGGCTATCTAACAGGGACACTGAACTACTGGAGTTCAGCATTACATTGACTGTGTAGCAAGATACTGAGCTACGGGAGGTCAGCGTTTGACTGGCTGTGTAGCAGGGACACTGAGCTACAGGAGGTCGGCGTTACATCGGCAATGTATCAGGGACACTGAGCTACTGGAGGTCAGCGTTAGACTAGCTATGTAGCAGGGACACTGAGCTACTGGAGGTAAGCGTTAGACCTGCTATGTAGCAGGGACACTGAGCTACTGGCGGTCACCGTTAGACCGGCTATGTAGCAAGACAGTGAGCTACTGGAGGTCAACGTTAGACCGCCTATGTAGCAGGGACACTAATCTACTGGAGGTCAGCGTTAGACCGGCTATGTAGCAGGGACACTGAGCTACTGGAGCTCAGCATTAGATTAGCTATGTAGCAAGACACTGAGCTACTGGAGGTCAGCGTTAAACCGTCTATGAAGCAGTGATAATGAGCTTCTGGAGGTCATCGTTAGACCGGCTATCTAACAGGGACACTGAACTACTGGAGTTCAGCATTACATTGACTGTGTAGCAAGATACTGAGCTACGGGAGGTCAGCGTTTGACTGGCTGTGTAGCAGGGACACTGACCTACTGGGGATTAGCTTTAGACTGGCTATGTAGCAGGGATAATGGGCTACTGGAGGTCAGCATTAGATTGGCTGTGTAGCAAGACACTGAGCTACTGGAGGTAAGCGTTAGACCGGCTTTATAGCAGAGACAATGAGCTACTGGTAGTAAGCTTTAAACCAGTTATGTAGCGGGGACAAGAAGTTTGGCGTTCATCTCAACAATAAACTGGACTGGACTCATAGATCAAATGTTGCGTACAAGATGGGTCAAAGAGGTCTTCACCTCTTGAGGAGACTGAGGTCACTACGCTACACCTTTTAACCACACTGTGGTGGCTTCTGCCGTACTCTATGCCATTGTTTTCTGGGATGGGGGCAGCATGCCCAGAGGCAGGAACAGATGTCACAAAATGATGAAGAGAGCTGACTCCGTCCTCTGCTGCCCACTTGGTAGCATTGAGGAGGTGGACCACCAAAATCTACCCACAGCCATGAGACTTTACAGAGCACTCATGTGATTCCTCCTAAAATAGAGGTCATTGTTTTTGGTGTTATTTTACCTTTTATCTGTACAAAGTACATATCGGTGTGCCATATGTAGTATTTATTACTATTTTTCCTTTTTTCCCTGCGTTTTACTTCTGGTCCTGTATGTAAAAACCTGCACCAAAACAACGTCGCCCCCCCATTGTGGGACGGATCCGAGTCTATGTGCCTGCACAGACTGGGAACATGGCTCTTGTTTCCTCAGCTCCTTTTTCATGAACATGTTGCAAGAAGGCTGCAAAATACCTGAAATGGTTTCATGAACGGCTTTTAAGTCCAGACTGAGAGCGCTTGAGGTGACGTTTGTCTAAACGTGTGTTAAAGTTAAAGTACCAATGATTGTCACACACACACTAGGTGTGGTGAAATGTGTCCTCTGCATTTGACCCGTCACCCTTGATCACCCCCTGGGAAGTGAGGGGAACAGTGGGCAGAGGTGGTGCCGCGCCCGGGAATAATTTTTGGTGATTTAACCCCCAATTCCAACCCTTGGTGCTGAGTGCCGAGCAGGGAGGCAATGGGTCCCATGTTTTTATCGTCTTTGGTATGACTCGGACAGGGTTTGAATTCCCAACCTACCAATCTCAGGGCGGACACTCTAACCACTAGGCCACTGAGTAGGTGTTTTTACGTCACTGATTTTGTTGTTGCCTCTGCACCAGGACTCCCTTGAAAAGGAGGTTGTTTAATAACAAATGTCATGTTCCGAAAGGCACACACTATTTTTACTATCATTCATGTGGGCTTTAAACAGTCTGTGTCGAGTAGAGGTGTGGGGTTGCAGAGGTGTGTGCACCCACCTGGGATGGTGTTGTCCAGGATGAAGCCCAAGAAGCCTCCAATGAACATGTGAGTAGTGAAGAGCACCACGATCACCTGGTCCAACTCCTTCACTCCTACGGCACACAGACACAAAACCATCAGCTGCTAAACTCTCAGCGACTCGTAAAGCAGGAATGTGACAGGTGTGAATCACCTCATCACCTGGGGCTGGGGAGGCGGTGCTTACGGCCATGCTGAGTGACAAACCTGCTCAGCATTCTTTGGACAGGGTTTTTGTGTGCCTGGACTTTCCGGGCTTTGTGTTTTATTACCAAGATCTAAACGCCACGCACCAGACAAATTACTTCTCCGTCTTTTTACATTTCTCAAACATTTTCAGCTTCTTTTATCCCTTTATCCTTCTACACTTTCCTAAATCCACATATATATATAAATATATATATCCATCCATCCATCTTCGACCACTAATCCGCGGTCCGGTCACAGGGGCAGCAGCCAAAGCAGGGAAGCCCAGACTTCCCTCTCCCCAGCCACTTCGTCCAGGTCTTTCCGGGGGATCCCGAGGCGTTCCCAGGCTAGCCGGGAGAAATAGTCTTCCCAACGTGTCCTGGGTCTTCCCCGTGGCCTCCTACTGGTCCCTAAGGAGGTGTTCAGGTAGCATCCTGACCAGACCCCCGAACCACCTCATCTGGCTCCTCTCCATGTGGAGGAGCAGCGGGTTTACTTTGAGCTTCCCACCCTATCTCTTAGGGTAAAATCTGCCACCCGGCAGAGGAAACTCATTTGGAACGCTTGTACCCGTGATCTTGTCCTTTCGGTCAAAACCCAAAGCTCATGACCATAGGTGAGGATGGGAACGTAGATCGACGGGTAAATTGAGAGCTTTGCCTTCCGGCTCAGCTCCTTCTTCACCACACCGGATCGATACGACGTCCGCATTACTGAAGACGCTGCACCGATCCACCTGTCCATCTCACCATCCACTGTTCCCTCACTCGTGAACAAGACTCCGAAGTACTTGAACTCCTTCACTTGGGGCAGGGTCTCCTCCCCAACCCGAAGATGGCACTTCACCCTTTTCCGGGTGAGAACCATGGATTCCGCGTCTAAGAATATATCAATAAATACAGACATATACATATATATATAAAAAAAAATATATATATATATATATATATATATATATATATATATATATATATACCAGGGGTCAGCCACCTAAAATGTTGAAAGAGCCATATTGGACCAAAAATACAAAAACAACTCCGTCTGGAGCCGCAAAAAATTTAAATCCATATTACATACAGATAGTGTGTGATGAGATATGAATTCAATTAAGAGGCCTTAAAGAAAATTAAATGAGCTCAAATATAGCTAAAACTGAGGCATAATGATGGATTTTATACATACAGCTAGCCTAAATAGCATGTTAGCATCGATTAGCTTGCAGTGACCAAATATGTCTGATTAGCACTCCACACAAGTCAATAACATCAACAAAACTCACCTTTGTGCATTCATGCACAACGTTGAAATGAGACGGAAAAAGAAGTGGCATAAAACACGTCCTAGAATGTCGGAGAAAGTTATAAATGTAAATAACCTACGGTGAGTTCAAAGACCGCCAAAATTAGTAGGACAAAACGGCGCTTGTCAAATACTCCAATCAGTGAAGCATGTTTAATATAAACAGTGTGCTTTATAACAATTAGGGAGGTTTGTGTCATGTTTGTCCTCCTACAGAAACCATATTAAAACAAAATATATATATTTTATATTTTTTACCCCCTCATCTTTTCATCATACATTTTTGAAAAAGCTCCAGAGAGCCACTAGGGCGGCGCTAAAGCACCACATGTGGCTCTAGAGCCGCGGGTTGCCGACCCCCGATATATATATATATATATATATATATATATATATATATATATATATATATATATATATATATACATACATATATATATATACACATATATATATATAATGTATATATATATGTATACTGTATATGATATACATATATACACATACACTTATGCATGTATATATATATGTGTGTGTATATATAAATATTTATTTGTAAGTATATATATATATATATACACATACATACACACACACACATTGCATATATATATATACATATGTGCGCGCGCGCGTGTGTGTGTGTGTGTGTGTGTGTGTGTGTGTGTGTGTGTGTGTGTGCGTGCGTTGGTTGAAGTTTGTTGATGAGCAGAAGTGATGACAGTCAGCAGGTCACATGACCTGCTTGGCAACGCCACGCTCTGTTCCGCATCAAAATTTATCAACCATGGCACACTAGGATATATTGTTTCCCCTTTAAAGACAGTAAGCGGACTAACACGCAGCGCACACACACACACACACACACACACGCACGCACGCACGCACGCACGCACGCACGCACGCACGCGCACACAAGTCAGAAGTCGAGCACAAAGTGTCAGGTTGTGTTTGCGGAGAGCTAGCTGAACGTCTTCTGGCCAGGATGTGTTTGTGTGAGGCGAGCAGATCCCAGTTGGGGCCATGGGGGCCATGGGGGCCTTAGGGGCCATGGGGGCCAGCCAAGAGGATTGAGAGCTAAGCAGCCTAAACCCGAAACTAGCAGACAACCCTCACGGCCAGAGGATTACAAATCTCCTGGTAGACGTCACATGACTTCTGGGATCAAGGTCTGAGGTCTGCGTGGAACAACAGTCCTGCTCCTCAGAGGCCATGGAAGACCTGCAGGTCACCTACTGAGACCCCCTCATTGATTATCGATCTGTGATTATTGACCTTGCAGCCCACTTCCCGTTTGTTCTTGTATTTATTTCCGTGCTGGGACACATTGAACTAGACCTCACGTAGGAACCAAGAGTCAAGTCCTCATCCAGCAGGATCACTTCAAAATAAAGTAGCTTCAAAATATGCTGAATCAACACTTTGCATTCATTTGGAGGGTCTATTATTTGCAATCTTTATGTAGGACAACAACACATCTTTTTTATTCTTTCTACACCGTAAAATATGGCAAGTACAAGGTGGCTAACAACACAGATTACAGAAGGACACTATTGTACCCATAAAGTCCCCTAAAAATATTCCAAAGACACCAACAATACTCCATGTACATGAATATTGACAAGTACTGTATTTCCTTGAATTGCCGCCGGGGCGCTAATTAATTTAAAACTTCTTCTCACTCCGGCGTTTACCAAAGGCATGCGGTAAATTTAGGCCTGCGCTTATAAATTTGAGTGTGATGTAAGGATACCATCATGAAAAGCACATTTAATAAAACAAAACGTTATTATGGTCTTACCTTTACTTATAAATGAAGTCCATGCGCAGCTCCTTCTGATCAAAAGCATCAATAACTTGTTTATAGAAGTCTTCCTTGTCTTTCCTCAGTTTTAAAAGTCTCTCTGGCTCGATGGAGATCTTCCTTTATTACCTCCTGCTTCCATTGAAAGTCCAGTTTAGAAAACTGTTTTATTTTAGATATGTAATCCTCCATGTTAAAAGTGCAAGCGAGAGGAAAAAATAAAGGATCGCTGCTTGTTGTCACTTCATCTGCAGCCGAGTAGTCGCAAGAAGGATCACTAGCGCCCTCTACCACCAGGAGGCGGGAGACATTTAATGGCTCATATTTGACACACGCAGCTACGGTATATTAATAAAACATAGCATCTTACTGTTCTTTTTAGCATATTCAATAGCTTGGACCTTAAATCCTACTGAATAGCTCTTAATCTTCTTCCCTTTCTGCGATTTCAAATGATTGAAATCAGCCTCCTCCGTTTTGAAAATGATGACAAGTGAAGTGTCACTTGTGACGTGACGAGTTTGACCCGGCGGAAATTCTAGGCATATGCTAATTATTTGACCCGGGAGTAATTCTAGGCAGGCGCACACTATATACCCGGCGGCAATTCAAGGAAATACGGTACTTTCAAGTCATTTCGGGTACAAAGTACACCGTAGCATGTCGCTAATGCCAACAAATCAGTCACTGGACTGGCGCCCACTGAATGGTGAGACGGCTATAAATAGTTAAGTGATTAAGGATTGGCGAGTCCTGATTAGACAAATGGACTCTGGTGTGAAAAGTCGATGCGCCTGGCAACAAGAAAACATGACCAAGGAAGGAACAGAGCATTTAGAACATAACAGAACGCTCAACTCTGGAGAATAATCAAAAACACAAACACAGATTATAACCTTCCAAACAGAGAATCTTTGGACACCTCACAATTTGATCCGTTTCAAATTCTTGGGATGACGATTTGGTTCAACACAATTCTCGATTCCAGTGTATTCTGGCAATGTATTATTTGGTATAACAACAGTAGTGGAACCTTTCTAAAACAGGTCAGAGGCTACAGAAACTCCTATTGGTTGCTGGCATGTGACAAGTCGGGATGGAGATGGACCAGAAAGGTCTTTTTAAAAAGGATTAAAAAATAATTTTTCAAATGTTGAATTCATTCAGAATGTAAATAAGTAAGAATCAGATGTGAATCTATGTTGTTGAGCACGCCCAACGAATGACAAAAGTGAAAATAAAGACTTGAACACCTGCTTGTCTCCTTAGCTTCCGATGTCATAGCAAGCTGTCCGTCAATGAAAGGAAATATCAACTAACACATACTAGTCCTAGACCTAGGACTCGGGCATTCCACCCACGGCCTGCAGGCCAAACCTGAGTTGAGTTCCAAACATTCGTTACAGCAACTCTAAGGACATTCGTGTCCTGTCGTGTAGAGGATCTTTGACCTTGTCTGGAACAACAAATAAAGGATCTTCCAGAGGGTGAAAAGGTTTGGTGCAGCCTTGAATTGAAGTAAGACCCACAATTAGAAGGGCAGGGATTAAAAGCTTTGTCAGATTCAACCCCCTGAGTAGGCGGGTCTTAGGACGTCTACGGCAGGGCAGAGTCAGACTTTTAGGCCAGTTAGGGCCAAGAGTTTCTGACATGTCCACTCCCCAAGTCCTGACTGCAGCCCAAACAAACGAGTACTAAAAAGCAACGTCAGGGTTCAGAGTCCTTAAGACCATTAGTATTCAAATCTAAGCCAAGGACTGAAGGTAACCAAGCGGCCATTGCCATCTGGGCCTGTGGGATTTGGGAACACCTCGGTTTTAGGAGCTTATGCTGGCACAACCGCTGCCATCCTTAATCTCGCAAGAGGAGTGAGAACTGGACCAGACTCTAGAATAAAAGACATTAGGAAGAAATGCCACCTTCTCGGCCATTGGACCGAGAAGACTGGCAGACCTTTAGCTTGGTTGTCTGCAAGGAGTGGGATGGTCAGTTTTAAGGTGCGCTGCCTCGTCAGTCGCCATTCTTACGGCGAGTGTCCACATGTCTAAAGTCTGGAACCTCGCTGACCGATGGACATACAGCTGCAGACATTTATATCAAGAGCGTTATCTAAGTTAGCCACGGCTCATTTTCGAGCCCCCAAGCAGTCATGGTGTCTTCAGCAAGAACTTGGCTGACCACCGGGGGGGGGGTCTCATTGGATACTTGGGATCGGTATCAGAATTCCCAGATCACATGTTGTCCTAAAATATGACTCAGTTGACACAGTCCAAAAAGTAGAATTCAACATGCCGTGAACAGAGACACATGCTAGCACAGTAGCGGCGTCAAAAAGGCGAACCATCTTTGTCGGAGAACAAGGCGCACTTAGAACGTGTGCGTATAAATCCTGCTTGTGCTTACCAAATTGTATTAGGTACTTGGTGTCATGATAAGTAGGACCAGTGGATGGCAGTCACACATAAGAGAGATGTGTGGACCGCAGGTTGACTGACGCCTGTTCAATAAATGAGGCTAGCAAGTACGCGAATGTAAGCAACAGCAAAACTTTAAATGTTCCACTGAGAACATAGCACATTACGCACAGCGCTCAAAAATGGGTCAAAATGTTTTCGTGGGACTTTGTGTGAGCATTATGCTACCATAGTCAGATGTACTGTGCTCTACATACAGTATCATTATGCTGTCTGTATATAAGGACCCCAAATCGGCGCCTATTAGGAGACATATCTGACATTTTGTTTTGCAATATTATGCAAAACCAACTCTTCTTACCTTCTGGTACCTGCTGATGTGTATTTGGGATCTGCATAAGTCCTGGAAATGTGCGCACATCCGCCTTTGTGGTCAATAATCTCCTTCTTTTTCTCTATCTTCTTGTTATGTGACGTTCATCCTCCACTGTTGCCATTTCTAATAGGTAGCATAGTTCTAACGTACATCTGTCAGTAAACTCACTATGGAACATGGCTGATGGGAAGACAGTCAAAGTGGAGGCACGTTAAAAGGACCTCCTGAAGATGGTGTAAAACATCATCTATGCCACATTTTGAGCAAAGAAGCACCATCACATTATGTAGACCACCAGGAAGTCTTTTACTTTTAGAAATGATTATCACGTGACCCTTTAAGTGCGCCTCCTAATCCGTTGCACCTTCTGCTCCAAATGCCCTTTTCTCACCTGTGTCGATGATTCCCGGGTTGGAGTGGAACCAGGTGGGCAGCACCAGGCCGCTGAAGGTGGAGAAGCCCAGGATGAGCAGGTTGCGAGACGAGTTGAGGTCCACATACTGCAGGCAGACCCAGACCAAGTCAGGACCATGGGACGGGTGCAAAGGAAGACGGGAAGGAAGGAAGGAAGGAAGGAAGGAAGGAAGGAAGGAAAGAAGGAAGAATGACGGAAGGAAAGAAGGAGGAGGGAAGGAAAGAAGGAGGGAAGGAAGAAAGATAGAAGGAAGGAAGAAGGAGGAAAGGAAGGAATGAAGGAAGGAAGGAAGGAAGGAAGGAAGGAGGAAAGGAAGGAATGAAGGAAGGAGGGAAGGAAAGAAGGAAGGAAGAAGGAAAGAAGGAAAGAACGAAGGAAGGAAGGAAGAATGGAAGGAAGGGAGGAAGGAAAGAAAAAAGGAAGGAAGGAGGGAAGGAGTGAAGAAAGGAAGGAAGGAAGGAAGAAAGGGGTTAAGGAAGAAGGGAAGGAAGGGAAAAGGAGGGAAAGAAGAAAGAAAGGAAGGGGTGAAGGAAGGAAGGAAGAAAGGAAGGAAAGTAGGAAAGAAGGAAGGAAGGAGGGAAGGAAGGAAAGAAAGAGGGAAAGAGGGAAGGAAGGAAGGAAAGAAGGAAGGAAGGAAGGAAAAAGGGAAAGAAGGAAGGAAGGAAGAAAGGAAGGAAGGAAGAATGGAAGGAAGGGAGGAAGGAAAAAAAAGGAAGGAAGGAAGGAGTGAAGAAAGGAAGGAAGGAAGGAAGGAAGGCAGAAAGGGGTGAAGGGAAAAGGAGGGAAAGAAGAAAGGAAGGAAGGGGTGAAGGAAGGAGGGAAGGAGGGAAAGAAGGAAGAAAGGAAGGAAAATAGGAAAGAAGGAAGGAAGGAGGGAAGGAAGGAAAGAAAGAAGGAAAGAGGGAAGGAAGGAAGAAGGGGAAGAAGGAAGGAAGGAAGAAAGGAAGGACGGGAGGAAGGAAGGAAGGAAGAAAGAAAGGAAAGAAGGAAAGAAGCAAGGAAGGAAGGAAGGAAGGAAGGGGTGAAGGAAGGAGAGAAGGAAGGAAAAAGGAGGGAAAGAAGGAAGGGAGGAAGAAAGGGAGGAAGGAAAGTAGGAAAGAAGGAAGGAAGGAGGGAAGGAAGGAAGGAAGAAGGGAAAGAAGGAAGGAAGGAAGGGAGGAAAGAAGGAAAGTAGGAACGAGGGAAGGAAGGAAGGAAGAAAGAAGTGAAAGAAGGAAGGAAGGAAGGAAGGCAGGAAGGAAAGTAGGAAAGAAGGAAGGAAAGAGGGAAGGAAGGAAAGAAGGAAGGAAGAAGGGAAAGAAGGAATGAATGAAGGAAGGAAGGAAGGAAGGAGGAGGCGAGTGCACTGGCATAAAAATATTCCTCACCAGCAAGAAGAAATATTCGAGAAGAATAAAAAGTATGAGGTTGTAGGAATAAAAGATAATGAAATAAATATGAAGATGAACGGGACAAGCGGTAGAAAAATGGATGGATGATGAGGAAGACTGGTATACTTCATACATCTTAGTACTTTCTGCTCTTTGCTTAGTTTGATCTATTTGTCTGCACACACTTGTGCTGAACACTCACCAAGTACTTCTACTTGCAGGTACTTGCAGGTACTTTCAGGTCATTTTTGCTACTTGCAGTTATTTTCAGGTAATTTCAGGTACCTTCAGGTACTTTCAGGTAATTTCAGGTAATTTCTGGTACTTTTATATAAAATTACCTAAAAGGTAATTGTATGTGATTTCAGGTACCTTCAAGTATTGTCAGGTACTTACAGTTAATTTCAGTTACTTACAGGTATGTTCAGGTAATTTCAGGTACTTACGGGTAATTTCTGGTACTTTCAGGTATTTACAGGTAATTTCTGGTACTTTCTGGTACTTACAGATATTTTCAAGTACTTTTAGGGTAATGTCTGGTATATTCAGGTACACACAGGTAATTGCAGGTACCTTCAGGTATTTTCAGATATTTACAAGTAATTTCTGGTACTTTCAGGTACTTTCAAGGACACATGTTATTACAGGTAGTTTCAGGTACATGTCATTTCAGGTACTTACGGGTAAATTCTGGTACTTTCAGGTACCTACAGGTATTTTCAGGTACTTTTAGGTCATTTCCGGTACTTACAGGTACTTTAAGGTAACTTCAGGTACTTATATAGCCCTAAATCACTAGTGTCTCAAAGGGCTGCACAAACCACTATGACATCCTCGGTAGGCCCACATAAGGGCAAGGAAAACTCACACCCAGTGGGACGTCGGTGACAGTAATGACCCAGTGGTACTTTCAGATATTTTCGGGGACACAGGTAATTTTACAGGTACTTTCAGGTACATGTATTTTCTGGTAATTTCAGGTACGTACGGGTCATTTCTGGTACTTTCAGGTATTTACAGGTAATTACTAGTGTTTTCAGGTACCTACAGGCACTTTTAGGTAATGTATGGTACTTATAGGTAATTTCAGGAATTGTAGGTAATTCCAGGTAATTTATGGTACATACAGGTAATTTCTTGTAGTTTCAGGTACTTAAAGGTACTTTTAGGTAGTCTGTGGTACTTACAGGTAATTTCCTGTACTTTCAGGTACTTACATGTACTTTCCGGTATTTTCAGGTAGTTACAGGTAATTTTTGGTACTTACATGTACTTACATCTTACAACTTACACCTTCAGGTAATTTCAGGGATTCTTAGGTCCTTTTGGGTAATTGATGGTACTTACAGGTATTTTAAGGTACTTACAAGTAATTGTTGGTACTTTCAGTTATTTTCAGACACTTTCAGGTATTTTCAGCGACACAGGTAATTACTGGTACTTTCAGGTACATGTAATCTCTGGTACATACAGTTACTTATAGGTACTTTCAGGTTTTTTCAGGTATTTTTCTGGTACTTTCAGTTACTTACAGGTAATTTCAAGCACTTTTAGGTAATTTCTGGAATTTTCAGGTACAGCAGGTACCTTCAGGTATTTTAAGGTACTTACAAGTAATTGCTGGTACTTTCAGGTATTTTCAGGGACACAGGTAATTACTGGTACTTTCAGGTAAATGTAATTTCTGGTACTTTCAGGTACTTACGGGTAATGTCTGGTACATACAGATACAGGTACTTTCAGGTATTTTCAGGTATTTACAGATAATTTCTGGTACTTCCAGGTAGTCTCTGGTACTTACAGGTAATTTCTGGTACTTTCAGGTACTTACATGTACGTTTAGGTAATTTCTGGTAGTTTAGGGTACTTTTAGGTAGTCTCTGGTACTTACAGGTAATTTCAGAAACCTTCAGGTACTTACAGGTAATTTTTAGTACTTTTTGGTATGTTCAGATACTTTCAGGTAATTTCTGGTACTTTCAGGTAAATTCAAGTACTTTTAGGTCATTTCTGGTAATTTCAGGTACACACAGGTAATTGCAGGTACCTTCAGGTATTTTAAGGTGCTTAAAAGTAATTACTGGTACTTTGATGTATTTTCAGGGACACAGGTAATTACAGGTACTTTCAGGTACATGTAACTTCTGGTACTTTCAGGTACTTATGGGTAATGTCTGGTACATACAGGTACTTATAGGTACTTTCAGGTATTCTCAGATATTTACAGGTAATTTCTGATACTTTCCGGTAATTTCAGGGATTTTTAGGTCCTTCCGGGTAATTGATGGTACTTACAGGTACGTTCAGGTACTTACAGGTAATTTCTAGTACTTTCCGGTATTTTGGGGTACTTACAGGTAATTTCAGGTACTTACAGATACTTTTAAGTAGTCTCTGGTACTTACAGGTAATTTCTGGTACTTTTAGGTACTTACATGTACTTTTAGGTCATTTCTGGTACATACAGTTAATTTCTGGTACTTTCAGGTACTTACATGTACTTTTAGGTAATTTCTGGTACATACAGGTAATTTCTGGTAGTATCAGGTACTTTTAGGTAGTCTCTGGTACTTACAGGTAATTTCTGGTACTTTCAGGTACTTACATGTACATTCACGTAATTTCAGATACTTTTAGCTAATTTAGGGTACTTACAGGTATTTTCATTTTTTTTTTAGGTCCTTTCAAGTAATTGATGGTACTTGTAGGTACGTTCAGGTACTTACAGGTAATTTGTAGTCTTTGCGGTGTTTTCTGGTACTTAAAAGCAATTTCTGGTAGTTTTAGGTACTTGCAGGTACTTTTAGGTAGTGTCTGGTACTTTCAGGTAATTACTGGTACTTTCAAGTACTTACATGTACCTTTAGGTAATTTCCGGTACTTTCATGTAGTTTTAGGTAGTTTCTGGTACTTACAGGTAATGTCAGGTACCTTCAGACACTTTTAGGTAATATATGGTACTTCCAAGTACTTCCAGGTAATCAACATGTGACTCTTCCAACAAGTTTGTTTCCGGCGTGTACTTCCGACTTCCTGGTTGTGACATCCAGGTAGGAAGGCCAGGAGGTCACATGGTCACACTTGCCCTTCGCCAGTGCGGAGGTCCTCAGGACATTTCTTAAAGAGCCGGAAGTCCTACTTATGTCCCAAAATGTTGACAATGTCCACGTGTACTCTGAAAGTCTGGCTGTAGCCGAGCGGATGTTGGAGTTGTGACACGTGGACAAGAAGTGTCACATTGTGGAGTACAAATACTTCTTCAGGGGACTTCTGAGAAGGAAAACAAGAAAGCGCCGGGGAGTCTAATTTTCTGCTGCAAATAATTTCCACATGATGTGGGAGGGTGTGGTATCTATTACTCTTAAATGCCGGCAAAGAGTTTGTTCCCCTTGAAGTGATTTCTGTGAAAAGCAGCCCTGCGCGGGCCAACCAGCGGCGGCGCGGTGGTCACGTGACCCGGGCCTTCATGGAAGCGTTGAGGCGAAGGCAGGGCGAGTGAGGACGCGCCTTCCAACACGCTCCAGCGTGAATCACCGCCCTTGCAAAACATTTCCTCCAGCGGGGCCTGCAGCACATTTGCATATCTGCTTCTCACACGCCTCCACACCCACAGGACTGTGTGGGAGGACCCCGCCGTGCAGAGCCAGGATAGTCAGAAGAAGAATGTTTGCCAATGCTTCTTTGGCTCCTCAGTTCAGTTCAGTTGGGCGTGCAGGAGGTCCGGGTTCCCTGCCCACAGCCTTACACCGCAATGGGGTGCTTTGGTCTTGCAGTAGGCCCTGCTTATCCAGGGTGTACGCCGCCTTCCGCCCGATTGTAGCTGAGATAGGCACCAGCGCCCCCCGCCACCCCAAAGGGAATAAGCGGTAGAAATGGAGGGATGGATGGGTCTTGCAGTACATCCCAACTCTTGTCCAATCATATTCCAGCTTTCACGCGTTGTCGCCAATTACGTTTTTCCTACGCTTTGAACCCTGCGGCTTATTAAACAGTGCATTTAATTTAGGGTAGTTTTCCTAATTTAGGGATTTTTTTGCCCGCAGCTGATTTAGGGATTTTTCTTCGCCCGCATTCGTAATGCAAATTATTAAAAAAACAAAAACAAAGCCAACACGCGGAACAGGTGTGTGTGCTATAGCGCCATCTTTTGGGCGACTTCGATCACTGCAGCTGGAGCGATGCATCATTGCCATTCTCTTTCAAATGGATGTAAATCTACCATTCCATCTTCCGGCCATCCATAGCGTTTTTACTCGTATGGATTCTTCATTCGTCACTCCGAGCAACGTTTCTGAATTTTACAATATAACTAAAACAATTCTTACTTGCTAAACTGTCCCATGTGTGATGTCGGTAAAAGTGTTTTCATGCATATTTGTACGTGCTATCATAATGTAATCAAGCTAGCGTCGTTAGCATTAGCTAATGGCATTCTTTTTGTATTGTTTTAGTTTCACAAATTCGTGAATGCATACCTTTAGAATAATAACTACACTAGTAGTACGTGTTTTCGTACATTGGTGTACACCTTTAGAAGGATAAGTACACTATTAGTACATGTTTTTGTATATTGTTGCATACCTTTTAGAAGGATAAGTACACTAGTAGTGTATGTTTTTGTATATTGGTGCATACATTTTAGAAATATAAATACACTAGTAGTACATGTTTTTGTATATTGTTGCATACCTTTTAGAAGGATAAGTACACTAGTAGTGTATGTTTTTGTATATTGGTGCATACATTTTAGAAATATAAATACACTAGTAGTACATGTTTTTGTATATTGGTGCATACCTTTTAGAAATATAAATACACTAGTAGTACATGTTTTTGTATATTGTTGCATACCTTTTAGAAGGATAAGTACACTAGTAGTATATGTTTTTGTATATTGGTGCATACATTTTAGAAATATAAATACACTAGTAGTACATGTTTGTGTATATTGGTGCATACCTTTAGAAGGATAATACACTAGTAGTACATATTTTTGTATATTGGTGCATACCTTTTAGAAATATAAATAAACTAGTAGTACATGTTTTTGTAAATTGGTGCATACCTTTTAGAAAGATAAATACACTAGTAGTACATGTTTTTGTATATTGGTGCATACCTTTAGAAGGATAAATACACTAGTAGTACATGTTTTTGTACATTGTTGCATACCTTTTAGAAATATAAATACACTAGTAGTACATGTTTTTGTATATTGATGCATACCTTTAGAAGAATAAGTGCACTAGGAGTACATGTTTTTGTACATTGGTGCATACCTTTAGAAGGATAAGTACACTAGTAGTACCTGTACGGTAACATTTATTATTATTTTCTTCCCACTTCCTGTTGAGGAGCTTCACCTACGGGCGATTAGTGATGACGTTTCTCACCTACCAGTCTCACAGATGACATGGTAGTGGGATCATTGTTGGACTTGGTAGGAGACTATGTTAGGGATTAAGAACTTGGTACGTGATATTTAGATTGTTGTTTCTATATTTTTGCCTTTAACTTTTTCTAAAGCCAACTTTTTCATGCACAGCTTTCCCACTGCCTTTTTGTGCACTCCGGTGCTGCACTCTATTTGTGGACTTGGTAGGAGACTATGTTGGGGATTAAGAACTTGGTACGTAATATTTATATTTTTGTTTCTACATTTTTGCCGAAAGCTTTCTCCAAATACAAACTTTTTTTTCCCGCTGCCTTTTGGTGCACTCCTGTGCTGCACTCTATTTGTGGACTTGGTAGTAGACTATGATGGGAATTAAGAACTTGGTACGTGATATTTAGATGGTTATTTCTATATATTTGTCTTTTGCTTTCCCTAAACAAACTTTTTCACGCATAGCATTCGCACTGCCTTTTGGTGCATTCCCGTGCTGCACTCTTTTTGTGGACATGGTAGGAGACTATGTTGGGATTAAGAATTTGGTATGTAATAGTTAGATTGTTGTTTCTACATTTTTGCCTTAAGCATTCCCTTAATACAAACGTTTTTTCCCCCCGCTGCCTTTTGGTGCACTCCCGTGCTGCACTCTATTTGTGGACTTGGTAGGAGACTATGATTGGAATTAAAAAGTTGGTACGTGATATTTAGATTGTTCTTTCTAGATTTTTGCCTTTAGCTTTCCCTAAAGCAAACCTTTTCATGCACAGCTTTCCCGCTGCCTTTTGGTGCACTCCCGTGCTGCACTCTGTTTTCACATATGAAGTAGTCCTCTGGCTGCACACTGCCTGATATCTCCCGCGTGTTGGGGTGTCGACCATCGCTCCAAAGAGCGTTCCTAACAACCTGTAAAGTGACTTCAAAAGCAAAGATGTCTTCTTTTACACGCGTCCTTACTCACTCTTTTTTATGGAACGCCTGTTTAACTGATAAAAATCTATTTTTTACTTATGGCCGAGAGGCAGCAATAAAGTGTGTGTGTGTGTGTGTGTGTGTGTGTGTGTGTGTGTGTGTGTGTGTGTGTGTGTGTGTGTGTGTGTGTGTGTGTGTGTGTGTTTGTGTGGATACCTGTAGGTTGGATATTCCCACAGCCGCGATCATTCCAAACATAATAAGAAACATGCCGCCAATAACGGGATCTGGGATGGTGATAAAAACGGCTCCAAACTTCCCAAAGATTCCCAGGACGATCATAAGAATTCCAGCCGTCTGAAGGACCAGCCTGCTGCCAACCTGAGGTGGAAACAAAGTCTTATCAGCTCCCAGTATGGTTGATGTATGATTGATGCATGGTTAATGTACAAACCCCGTTTCCATATGAGTTGGGAAATTGTGTTAGATGTAAATATGAACAGAATACAATGATTTGCAAATCCTTTTCAACCCATATTCAGTTGAATATGCTACAAAGACAACATATTTGATGTTCAAACTGATAAACATTTTTTTCTTTTGCAAATAATCATTAACTTTAGAATTTGATGCCAGCAACATGTGACAAAGAAGTTGGGAAAGGTGGCAATAAATACTGATAAAGTTGAGGAAGGCTCTTCAAACACTTATTTGGAACATCCCACAGGTCTGCAGGCTAATTGGGAACAGGTGGGTGCCATGATTGTGTATAAAAACAGCTTCTCACAAGAAAGGATGGGGCGAGTTACACCCCTTTGTCCACAACTGCGTGAGCAAATAGTCAAACAGTTTAAGAACAACGTTTCTCAAAGTGCAATTGCAAGAAATTTAGGGATTTCAACATCTACGCTCCATAATATCGTCAAAAGGTTCAGAGAATCTGGAGAAATCACTCCACGTAAGCGGCATGGCTGAAAAGCAACATTGAATGACCGTGACCTTCCATCCCTCAGACAGCACTGTATCAAAAACCGACATCAATCCCTAAAGGGTATCACCACATGGGCTCAGGAACACTTCAGAAAACCACTGTCACTAAATACAGTTGGTCGCTACATCTGTATGTGCAAGTTAAAGCTCTACTATGCAAAGCAAAATCCATTTATCAACAACATCCAGAAACGCCTCCGGCTTCTCTGGGCCTGAGATCATCTAAGATAAACTGATGCAAAGTGGAAAAGTGTTCTGTGGTCCAACGAGTCCACATTTCAAATAGTTTTTGGAAATATTCGACATGGTGTCATCCGGACCAAAGGGGAAGCAAACCATCCAGACTGTTATCGACGCAAAGTTGAAAAGCCAGCATCTGTGATGGTATGGGGGTGCATTAGTGCCCAAGGCATGGGTAACTTACACATCTGTGAAGGCACCATTAATGCTGAAAGGTACATACAGGTTTTGGAACAACATATGTTGTCATCTAAGCACTGTCTTTTTCATGGACGCCCCTGCTTATTTCAGCAAGACAATGCCAAGCCACATTCAGCACGTGTTACAACAGCGTGGCTTCGTAAAAAAAGAGTGTGGCTACTTTCCTGGCCCGCCTGCAGTCCAGACCTGTCTCTCATGGAAAATGTGTGGCACATTATGAAGCGTAAAATACGACAGCGGAGACCCCGGACTGTTGAACGACTGAAGCTCTACATAAAACAAGAATGGGAAAGAATTCCACTTTCAAAGCTTCAACAATTAGTTTCCTCAGTTCCCAAACGTTTATTGAGTGTTGTTAAAAGAAAAGGTGATGTAACACAGTGGTGAACATGCCCTTTCCCAACTCATGGAAACGGGGTTTGTATTATTGATGTATGTTGGATGTATTCCCGACTTGTCCAGGGTGTACCCCGCCTTCCGCCCGATTGTAGCTGAGATAGGCGCCAGCGCCCCCCGCGCCCCCGAAAGGGAATAAGCTGTAGAAAATGGATGGATGGGATGGACGGATGTATTCCTCATGCAATGTTAATGTAAGATTTTTATATATTTGATGTATTATTAGTGTATTGTTGATTGAAGTAGGGCTGGGCGATATATCGATATACTCGACATATGGCGGGTTTGTCTCGATATAGAAAATGACTACATGGTGATATTACACACGTCACACGTGCAACGTCATACGCCTGCGGTACGGGCTGTCATACGAGAGAATGAAGGAAGAAAGAATTCCCAAGAAAAAAAACAGCAGGGGGTCCATCGTCTGGCATGGGTTTGGCTTCAAGTGGGAAGATGTAGAACAGACAACCGTAATATGTCAAGTATGCGGCAAAAGCCTTGCTACAAAAAGTGGCGGCGCTGCTAATTCGTAGCATCATTTGAAAAGTCACCCACTAGAGAATGAAGAGTGCTTGAAACTCCGCATGTCAACATCTCTGTCCGGTGCCACACCCACAAAATGCCCAAGTCACCATTTCCACATCAACACCGTATGAAACAAATAGTCTAAAACCGAACCTACCACATAGCGATTGGATTTCCTATTATGCAGCTCATTTTTATTTGACACTTACTGAAACATCTTGTGTGACATCATGCACAAAAGTGCACTTTATTTGTTTCAAACTATTGTGGTGGTGTTCTGTACAAAGAGTCTAGTGTTATTTTGATATGTTATCCTAACCCTAACCCTGGCCATATGGCCCAGCCCTACATTGAAGTATGCAGTATTTATTTGTTTGTTTGATGTATGATTTTTGTATGGTTGATGTATTATTGATGTATGGTTGATGTATTTCACGTGCAATATTAATGTTATATTTTTTTATATCTGATGTATTATTAATGTATTATTAGTCTATTATTGATTGAAGTACGTCTGATGCTTAATTGAAGTATTGATATATATGATTGATGTGTGATTGTTATGTATGTCTGATGCATTATTATTAATGCATGTTTATTTTTTATTTAATGAATGTTGGTTTATTTATTATATGTTTATTTATTTAGTGCATTTTTTATGTTTATTTGTTTATATAATTTATGTTTGATGTATGTTTGTTTATTTAATGTATGTTTGATGTTTGTTTGATGTATGTTTGATGTTTATGTAATGTATGTTTGTTTATTAATGTATTTTTGATTTATATTTGATGTATATTTGATGTATGGTTGATGTATGTTTGATATTTATTTAATGTATGGTTGATACATGTTTGATGTTTAATATATATATGATGTATTTTTGATGTTTATTTAATGGATATTTGATGAATTTTTGTTTGTATGATGTATGTTTGATCATTATTTAATGTATGGTTAATGTATGTTTGATGTTTATTTAATGTATGTTTGATGTATGTTCGTTAATTTAATATATGTTTGATGTTTATTTTTTTGATGTATGTTTGATTTTCATTTAATTTATGTTTGATGTTTATTTAATTTATGTTTGATGTATGTTTGTTTATTTAATGTGTTTGATTTGTATTCAATGTATGTTTAATGTATTTTTTAATTCTATTTAATGTGTGTTTGATGTATTTTTTTTATTTAATGTGTTTGATTTTTCTTAATGTATGTTTGATGTATTTTTTATTTTTATTTAATGTATGTTTGATTTTTCTTAATGTATGTTTGATGTATTTTTTATTTTTATTCAGTGTATGTTTGATGTTTATTTAATGTGTGTTTGATGTATTTTTGATTTTTATTTAATGTATGTTTGATGTATGTTTTTTTTTTTTTATGTATGTTTGATGTGTATTTAATGTATGTGTGGTGGGCGTGGCCTGCACACCTGCGGCGAAGCGGGGTGTGGCAGGACCGGCTTTGAGATTGGCGACAGGTGAGTGGATGACACAGTTGGAAGTGTTTGTCTAATCACCTGTCGCTCTTTTAAAGGCAGCAGGCGGGAAGCAGAAGTGGTTGGAGTTGGAGCACATGTGAGACACACACCACAAAGACAATTCCTGGAAAGCAAAAAGGAAAGACAGTTGCTGAAAAGCAGAAAAAGATCTATTGAAAAATAAACTTTGTCGAACTTGGAAAGCCTGTCATGTCAGTCCTTGGTGGTCCCGAGAATCCGGAAGCAGCAGACTTCCACAATTTGGCGCCCAATGTGGGGGGACCACCAAGGACTGACACGACAGGCTTTCCAAGTTAGACAAGGTTTATTATTCAATAGATCTTTTTCTGCTTTTCAGCAATTGTCTTTCGTTTGTGCTTTCCAGCAATTGTCTTTGTGGTGTGTGTCTCACATGTGCTCCAACTCCAACCACTTCTGCTTCCCACCTGCTGCCTTTAACAGAGCGACAGGTGATTACACAAACACTTCCAGCTGTGTCATCCACTCACCTGTCGCCAGTCTCGAAACCGGTCCTGCCACACCCCTCTTCGCCGCAGGTACGCAGGCCACGCCCACCACAGTATGTTTGATGTATGTTTGGTTTTTTTTATGTATGTTTGATGTTTGTTTCTCATTTAATGCATTTTTGGTGTATGTTTGATGTATATTTGATGTTTATTTAAATGTATGTGTGATGTTTTTTTAATGTATGTATTACCATGAATTGATTAACGTGGACCCCGACTTAAACAAGTTGAAAAACTTATTCGGGTGTTACCATTTAGTGGTCAATTGTACGGAATATGTAGTGTACTGTGCAATCTACTAATAAAAGTATCAATCAATCAATGTTTGATGTTTAAAATATGGTTTTATGTGTTTGATATTATTTTATGTATGTTTGATGTGTTTTGATGTGTGATGTATGTTTGATGTATGTTTGATGCACTTTGATGTACGTGTGATGTATGTTCGATGTATATGTGATGTGTTTTGATGTATGTTTGATGTAGGTTTGATGTGTTTTGAAGTACAAGTGCTGTATGTTTTTATGTTTGATGTGTTTCGATGTATGTTTGATGTATTCTGATGTATGTGTGTTTGTATGTTTGATGTGTTTTGATGTAAGTGTGATGTATGTTTGTATGTTTGATGTATGTTTGATGTATTTTGACGTATGTGTGTTTGTATGTTTGATGTGTTTACATGTACGTGTGATGTATGTTTGATGTATGTTGTGTTCTGATGTACGTTTGATGTATTTTGATGTACGTATGATGTGTGTTTGTATGTTTGATGTGTTTTGATGTACGTTTGATGTACGTGTGACGTATGTTTGATGTATGTTTGATATGTTTTGATGTACGTTTGATATATGTGTGTATGTTTGATATGCTTTGATGTATGTTTGTATTTTGATGTACATGTGATGTGTGTTTGTATGTTTGATGTGTTTACATGTATGTGTGATGTATGTTTGATGTATGTTGTGTTTTGATGTACGTTTGATGTATTTTGATGTACGTATGATGTGTGTTTGTATGTTTGATGTGTTCTGATGTACGTTTGATGTATATTTGATGTGTTTTGATGTACGTGTGATGTATGTTTGATGTGTTTTGATGTACGTGTGATGTATGTTTGATGTGTTTTGATGTACGTTTGATATATGTGTGTATGTTTGATGTGCTCTGATGTATGTTTGATGTATTTTGATGTACATGTGATGTGTGTTTGATGTACGTGTGATGTATGTTTGATGTTTACATGTATGTGTCGTGTATGTTTGTATGTTTGATGAGTTTTGATGTATGTAGGATGTATGTTTGATGTGTTTTGATGTAATTTGATACATTTGGATGTACGGGTGATGTATGTTTGATGTAAGTTTGATGTGTTTTGATGTAGGTTTGATGTGTTTTGAAGTATGTGTGATGTATGTTTGATGTGTTTTGAAGTACGTGTGATGTATGTTTGTATGTTTAGATGTACGTTTGAGTTCAAAGGTGAACGGTAGCCATCCTGGTGTATGCCAGGTGATAAAACCTCAAACATAAAGTTGTTTGTAAGGAGGAGCTCTCCACCAATCAGAGGGCACCTGATCGGGCCTCTTGATTGGAACAGCCGCTCTAGGGGCGTGTCCAGCTGGTTAGAGTGACAGGTGTGGTTACTTGCTTGAAAGAACACCTGTGTGCGTAGCTGCCAAGGTTTGATTGGTGTTTGATCGGTCTTAAGTTGATTGAAGACTTCAGTCCAAAAAGTGACGACTTTTGAAATGCTTCACTTGATATTCCGGGGGGGGGGGGGGGAGAAACCCGCCTTGGCTCACATGAAGAAGTGCAGAGCAGAGCTGAGGACGTGACCCTGAGGTGTGCCTCCCTGCTTTCAACACTCCACCTGAGTTGGCAATAAGTATTGCAGTTTTCCTTCCAAGAAGAACATCATCTGCCAGAGGAGGAAGCCATGACCGACACGTCATAACACACGCTGCTGCACGTAATGAACGCTAAATGGCTTCTACTCGTATTGCGCTTTGCTACCTTCAAGGTACTCCAAGC
Organism: Nerophis ophidion; assembly: GCF_033978795.1. Classification (NCBI taxonomy): domain Eukaryota; kingdom Metazoa; phylum Chordata; class Actinopteri; order Syngnathiformes; family Syngnathidae; genus Nerophis; species Nerophis ophidion. The sequence goes on from NC_084622.1 coordinate 18,878,245, forward strand.
GCTTTGACACTATTCACCCATTCACATACACATTCACACACTGATGGAGGGAGCTGCCATGCGAGGCCCTCACTAGCACCCATCAGGAGCAAGGGTGACGTGTCTTGCTCAAGGACACAACGGATGTGACGATGGTGGTAGAAGGTGGGGATCGAGCCAGGAACCCTCAGGTCGCTGGCACGGCCACTCTCCCAACCGCGCCACGCCGTCCTGTAATACAATCTGCTTTTGAGTGATTATACTGTATACGGTATTACTGCGATGTGCTGAGTCAGCTCTTTTATTGATAATATATATCCGAAAACATGCTGAATCAGTCTTATTTTGGAATGTGCTGAATCAGCTTTTAATTAGTAATATATGCCTGCAACATGCTGAATCAGCTTTTTATTGAGAACATATACATGTATTGTGCTGAGTCAACTCTTTATTGATAATATATACAAACCCTGTTTCCATATGAGTTGGGAAATTGTGTTAGATGTAAATATAAACAGAATACAATGATTTGCAAATCCTTTTCAACCCATATTCAGTTGAATGCACTACAAAGACAACATATTTGATGTTCAAACTAATAAACTTTTTTTTTTTTTTTTTTTTGGGCTAATAATAATTAACTTAGAGTATCATGGCTGCAACACGTGCCAAAGTAGTTGGGAAAGGGCATGTTCACCACTATATTACGTCACCTTTTCTTTTAACAACACTCAATAAACGTTTGGGAACTGAGGAAACTAATTGTTGAAGCTTTGAAAGTGGAATTCTTTCCCATTCTTGTTTTATGTAGAGCTTCAGTCGTTCAACAGTCCGGGGTCTCCGCTGTCGTATTTTACGCTTCATAATGCGCCACACATTTTCCATGGGAGACAGGTCTGGACTGCAGGCGGGCCAGGAAAATACCTGCACTCTTTTTTTACAAAGCCACGCTGTTGTAACACGTGCTGAATGTGGTTTGGCATTGTCTTGCTGAAATAAGCAGGGGTGCCCATGAAAAAGATGGCGCTTAGATGGCAGCATATGTTGTTCCAAAACCTGTATGTACCTTTCAGCATTAATGGTGCCTTCACAGATGTGTAAGTTACCCATGCCTTGGGCACTAATGCACCCCCATACCATCACAGATGCTGTTTTTTTAACTTTGCGTCGATAAAAGTCTGGATGGTTAGCTTTCCAATTGGTCCGAATGACACGATGAGGAATATTTCCAAAAACAATTTGAAATGTGGACCCGTCAGACCACAGAACACTTTTACACTTTGCATCAGTTCATCTTAGATGATCTCAGGCCCAGAGAAGCCGGCGCCGTTTCTGGATGTTGTTGATGAATGGATTTCGCTTTGCAAAGTAGACCTTTAACTTGCACATACAGTTTTATCGACCAACTGTATTTAGTGACAGTGGTTTTCTGAAGTGTTCCTGAGCCCATGAGGTGATATCCTTTAGAGATTGATGTCGGTTTTTGATACATTGCCGTCGGAGGGATGGAAGGTCACGGTCATTCAATGTTGGTTTCCGGCCATGCTGCTTACATGGAGTGATTTCTCCATATTCTCTGAACCTTTTGATGATATTATGGAGCGTAGGTGTTGAAATCCCTAAATTTCTTGCAATTGCACTTTGAGAAAGGTTGTTCTTAAACTGTTTGACTATTTGCTCACACAGTTGTGGACAAAGGGGTGTACCTCGCCCCATCCTTTCTTGTGAAAGACTGAGCATTTTTTGGGAAGCTGTTTTTATACCCAATCATGGCACCCACCTGTTCCCAATTAGCCTGCACACATGTGGGATGTTCCAAATAAGTGTTTGATGAGCATTCCTCAACTTTATCAGTATTTATTGCCACCTTTCCATACTTCTTTGTCACGTGTTGCTGGCATCAAATTCTAAAGTTAATGATTATTTGCAAAAAAAAAAAAATGTTCATCAGTTTGAACATCAAATTTGTTGTCTTTGTAGCATATTCAACTGAATATGGGTTGAAAAGGATTTTCAAATCATTGTATTCTGTTTATATTTACATTTAACACAATTTCCCAAGTCATATGGAAACGGGGTTTGTAGTTTTTACCACATTAACAGGCGGTGCTCCCTAAACGCCATCAGAACATTAATTGTGCTACTAGGGATCAAATCTCTAAACCAGGTGTGCGCCAATGTAACGCAAGGATATGAGGTGAGACTGGAGCGGTCTGACCACGTGCATACAGTACACCCCCTCAGGGAGGCTGCTACCACTTCTACAAAAAACTGTTACTACTTGGCCTGATGGGGCCTGCCAGAATCTTCTGGCACAGCACAAACTATGACGTACTTCAATGAATGTCTTCACAGTGTGCTGTGTTACATTAAAAACTGCATTGACATATCAGGGTTTACCCAAACCAAAAACCCTGGATGACCTGGGAGGCCCAGCGGATGCTCAAATAAAGAATATGCGCCTTCGGGTCAGGTAGTAGAGGTCAGTCCGGGCCAACCTGAAGAATGGCATCAAAAAGACCAGGTTGGACAATCGGATCAGGATAAAGGACAAGAATAGCAGCAGTCAGGTGTGGCAGGAAGTCCAGCTGGCAGAAGAGCCTAAACTCTTCTTTAGATGTTTTGACCAGACCAGACCTCACAGCCCACAGAAACTGTTGAAGAATGTGAACACCAAGGGCTGTGAACCCAAGGAAGGCATCCCTAGACAAGTCTTGGAGGACTGTGCGGATCAGCTGGCTGGAATCTTCACCAGGATCTTCAATCAAGCTCCGGTCTAGACCAAAGTCCCTACCTGTCCAAAATCCTCCACTCTAGTGCGTCAACCAAACAAACCCCGCAATTCGGACTTAAGTGACTAGTGGCCAGTAGCATTCACTCCAGTGGTAATGAAGTGCTTTGAGAAACTGGTTCATAGTCGCATTAGATTTGTTTCTGCCTCCTGGTTTGGACTCTCATCAGTTTTCCTAAAAGGGGAAGAGATCCACAGAGCGCTCCATGTCGCATTATCCCACCCGGAGCAGCGGGGGACATACGACCAGATGTTTTTTGTGGGCTACAGCTCGGCATTTGACAACATCCTCCCAGCAAAGTGGTGGACTAACTAAGGGACTCCAGGACTGGGCAGCCAGAGGGTCAGAATGGGCCAACATACAACCGCTGCCCTGAGACTCAGTACATTAGACTACATCAGAGGACTTTGTAGAGCAGACTCTCGCTACTTGGGAGTCCACTTTGAGGAGGAACTTACCTAATGCATCAACAGCGCAAAGTTGCAGAAGCAGGTTCAACAGAGACTCTGCATCCTAAGGCACCAAAGTAAGAAAGATGTCCCCTGGAGGCTGCCGTTGTCCTTAGAAAACATTTCAACGTAGGTGTATAGGTGTTTTGTTCTAAAGCTGCACAGTGGCTCTCAGGACTGGGCTCCACAAACCATCCACTGCCCTCTCCTCACATTAGGTGTTTTGTTCTAAAACTGCGCAGTGTCTCCGAGGACTGGGCTCCAGAAACCATCCACTGCCCTCTTCTCACACAGGAAGAGCTCCACAGTTCAAGACCACCAGGTGCACCCTAAAAACACCTTGGATTTGTGTTAGTTTTATGTCTGGACTGGAGTTATTTTTATGTCTGAATTTGAGCTATTTTTATGTCTTGATTGGAGCTATTTTTATATCTGGATTTCAGCTATTTTTATGTCTGGATTTGAGTTATTTTTATGTCTGTTTTTTTATTATTTTTATGTCTGGATTTGAGCTTGTTTTATGACTGGATTGGAGCCATTTTTATAACTGGATTGGAGCTATTTTTATGTCTGGATTTGAGGTTATTTTATGTCTGGATTTGAGTTATTTTTATGTCTAGGTTTGAGCTATTTTTATGACTGGATTGGAGTTATTTTCATGTTTGGATTTGAGTTATTCTTATGTCTGGATTTGAGCCATTTTTATGTCCGGACTTGAGCTATGTTTATGTCTGGATTGGAGTTATTTCATGTCTGGATTTTAGCTTTTTTTATGCCTGGATTTTAGCTCTTTTTATGTCTGGATTTTAACTATTTTTATGCCTGGATTTGAGTTATTTCTATGTCTGGATAGAAAATATTTTTATGTCTGGATTTTAGCTATTTTTAGGTCTGGATTTTAGCTATTTTTAGGGCTGGATTTGAGTTATTTTTAGGTATGGATTGGAGTTATTTTTATGTCTTGATTTTAGCTAATTTTATGTCTGGATTTTAGCCATTTTTTATGTTTGGATTTGAGTTATTTTTCTGTCTGGATTTGAGTTTTTTTTTGTCTGGATTTGAGTTATTTTTATGCATGGATTTGAGGTATTTTTATGTCGGGATTGAAGATATTTTTATGTCTGGATTTGAGCTATTTTATGTCTGGATTTTAACTATTTTTAGGTCTGGATTTGAATTACTTTTAGGTCTGGATTGGAGTTATTTCTATGTCTTAATTTTAGGTATTTTTATGTCTGGATTTTAGGTATTTTATGTTTGAACTTTAGGTATTTTTATGTCTGGATTTGAGTTATTTTTATGTCTGGATTTGAGTTATTTTTATGTCTGGATTGAAGATATTTTTATGTCTGGATTTTAGCTATTTTTATGTCTGGATTTTAGCTATTCTTGTGTCTGGATTTGAGTTATTTTTATGCCTGGATTTGAGTTATTTTTATGTTTGGATTGAAGATATTTTTATGTCTGGATTATAGCTATTTTTATGTCTGGATTTTAGTTATTTTTATGTCTGGATTTGAGCTATTTTGATGTCTGGATTTGAGTTATTTTTATGTCTGGATTGAAGATATTTTTATGTCTGGATTTTAGCTATTTTATGTTTGAACTTTAGGTATTTTTATGTCTGGATTTGAGTTTTTTTCATGTCTGGATTTGAGTTATTTTTATGTCTGGATTTGAGTTATTTTTAGGTCTGGATTGGAGTTATTTCTATGTCTTAATTTTAGGTATTTTTATGGCTGGAGTTTAGGTATTTTATGTTTGAACTTTAGGTATTTTTATGTCTGGATTTGAGTTATTTTTATGTCTGGATTTGAGTTATTTTTATGTCTGGATTGAATATATTTTTATGTCTGGATTTTAGCTATTCTTATGTCTGAATTTAAGTTATTTTTATGCCTGAATTAGAGTTATTTTTATGTCTGGATTGAAGATATTTTTATGTCTGGATTTTAGCTATATTTATGTCTGGATTTTAGCTATTTTTATGTCTGGATTTTAGCTATTTTGATGTCTGGATTTGAGTTATTTTTATGTCTGGGTTGAAGATATTTTTATGTCTGGATTTTAGCTATCTTATGTTGAACTTTAGGTATTTTTATGCCTGGATTTGAGTTTTTTTCATGTCTGGATTTGAGTTATTTTTATGTCTGGATTTGAGTTATTTTTATGTCTGGATTGAAGATATTTTTATGTCTGGATTTTAGCTATTTTTATGTCTGGATTTTAGCTATTTTTATGTCTGGATTTGAGTTATTTTCATGTATGGATTTGAGTTATTTTTATGTCTGGATTGGAGATATTTTTATGTCTGGATTTTAGCTATTTTCATGTCTGGATTTTAGCTATTTTTATGTCTGGATTTGAGTTATTTTTAGGTCTGGATTGGAGTTATTTTTATGTCTGTATTGGAGATATTTTTATGTCTGTATTGGAGATATTCTTATGTCTGGATTTGAAGTATTTTTATGTCTGGATTTTAACAATTTTTATGTCTGTATTTGAGTTATTTTTATATATGGATTTGAGTTATTTTTATGTCTGGATTTCATTTATTTTTATGTCTGGATTTGAGTTATTTTCATGTATGGATTTGAGTTATCTTTATGTCTGGATTGGAGATATTTTTATGTCTGGATTTTAGCTATTTTCATGTCTGGATTTTCGGCTATTTTTATGTCTGGATTTCAGTTATTTTTAGGTCTGGATTGGAGTTATTTTTATGTCTGTATTGGAGATATTTTTATGTCTGTATTGGAGATATTTTTATGTCTGGATTTTAGCTATTTTTATGTCTGGATTTTAAGTATTTTTATGTCTGTATTTGAGTTATTTTTATGTCTGTATTTGAGTTATTTTTATAAATGGATTTGAGTTATTTTTATGTCTGGATTTCATTTATTTTTATGTCTGGATTTCAGTTATTTTTATGTCTGGATTTTAGCTATTTTTATGTCTGGATTGGAGCTATTTTTATGTAAATAAAATCATTTAGCACACGCAGTGTGATTTTTTAAGACTGAAGCGGTAGAAAAAGGGTGGATGGATGGATATACCGGCAAGAGAATATGTAAATATAATCATTTAGCACACAAAGTGTGATTTATCAAGACTGAAATGTAAACACAATCATGTGCTCGAGTTAACACGTACGCACAGTTGAATATGTCAGAGTTGATTGTGCGTACGTTTGTATGAGCTGTGTTTAGGTGCATACTGCCACCTGCTGGTCAGAGTTGACAGTCCCGTCATAAAGTGTTGTAGCCACCGACCTTGGTGATGCCGAGCGCAGCGATGTTCTGGCTGTAGGACGTGGTTCCGTTCCCGGTCCCCCACAGGCCGGCCAGGATGCAGCCCAGGCCCTCCACGGCGATGCCGCGGTTGATGGCGTGGGTAGGCGGGGGCGGGGCGCCCGACAGTCGAGCGCAGGCGTAGTAGTCGCCGATGGATTCCATGGTGGAGGCCAGGACGCCCGCCATCATGCCCAACACTGACGACACGCTCACTGTGGGCAAACCCCACTGACCTGCCAGGGACAATCATCTTCACTCTCACTTTTCACATATGCAGTTGTATTCACATCTACAGTATATACATATATATATATATATATTACTGATATATTCACACTTATACGTAATATTCACTTCTACAATATATATATATATATTACTGATATAATCACACTTATAAGTAATATTCACATCTACAATATATACAGTAAGTATTACTGATGTATTCACACTTATAAGTAGTATTCACATTTAGAAAATAAATATATCATGGATATATTTACACTTATAAATAATATTTACATGTAGAAAATGTATATATATTACTGATATATTCATATTTACAAGTAGTATTCACATCTAGAATATATATATATATATTACTGATATATTCACACGTATAAGTAATATTTACATGTAGAAAATATGTATATTTTACAGATATATTCATATTCAAAAGTAGTATTCATACCTAGAAAAAAATATATATATATATAAATATTACTGATATATTCACACTTATAAGTAATATTCACATCTAGAATATATATATATATATATATATATACATATATATATATATGTATATATATATTACTGATATATTCACACTTATAAGTAATATTTACATGTAGAAAATATATATATTTTACAGATATATTCACATTTATGAGTAGTATACATATCTAAAAAATATATATATTACTGATATATTCACACTTATAAGTAATAATTACATGTGGAAAATATATATTTATATTACTGATATATTCACACGAATAAGTAATATTCAAATGTAGAATATATATGTTACTTAAATATGCACACTTATAAGTAACATTTACATCTACAAAATATATATATTATTAATAAATTCACACTTATAATATTCACATTTAGAATATATATATGTATTACTGATATATTCACACTGATAAGTAATATTTACATGTAGAAAATATATATTTTCCAGATATAGTCACACTTATAGGTAATATTCACATCTAGAAAAAAAAAAATATATATATATAGATATTACTGATATATTCACACTGATAAGTAGTATTCACACCTAGAACAAATATATTACTGATATATTCACATGTACAGGTCATTTATAGTACATATTCAGTCATGAGAAATATTTGATTGAAATATTCAGTTTGAAGGAATATACAAGTGAAGTATTCAGGGTTGAAAGTGAAACATTGACAGTCAGGTGTGGTTGTTTGCACACCTGGGTATGGGATGTGGAACCAGGGTGAGGTGGTGATGGCGTCCGTGTTGATGTCGGTCCTGGCCAAGAAGCCATAATGGTCCGCCTCAGAGGGAAGCACCTGGCAGACGGTCAGCAGGTAGCAGAACAGCCAGCTGCCGCACATCCCCAGCAGAGCCTGTGACACAGCAGGGAGGGAATCTACAAGGAGCTCACAACTTCATAGGTCACATTGTCATAGGTCACACTGTCATAGTTAATATTGTCATAGGTCACATCTTCATGGGTCACATTGTCATAGTTAATATCGTCATAGGTCACATCTTCATAGGTCAGATAGTCAAAGTTAATATCGTCATTGGTTACATCGTCATAGGTCAGATTGTCAAAGTTAATATCGTCATATGTCACATCTTCATAGATCAGATTGTCAAAGTTAATATCGTCATAGGTTACATCTTCATAGGTCAGAGTGTCAAAGTTAATATCGTCATAGGTCACATCTTCATAGGTCAGATTGTCAAAGTTAATATCGTCATAGGTCATATCGTCATAGGTCAGATTGTCAAAGTTAATATCGTCATAGGTCACATCTTCATAGGTCAGATTGTCAAAGTTAATATCGTCATAGGTCAGATTGTCAAAGTTAATATCGTCGTAGGTCACATCGTCATAGGTCATATTGTCATAGATCCCATCTTCATGGGTCACATCTTCATAGGTCATATCGTCATAGGTCACATATTCATGGGTCAGATTGTCATAGTTAATATCGTCATAGGTCACATCGTCATATTTCACATCTTCATAGGTCAGATTGTCATGGTTAATATCGTCATAGGTCAGATTGTCAAAGTTAATATCGTCATAGGTCACATCGTCATAGGTCATATTGTCATAGATCCCATCTTCATGGGTCACATCTTCATAGGTCATATCGTCATAGGTCACATATTCATGGGTCACATTGTCATAGTCAATATCGTCATAGGTCACATCTTCATAGGTCAGATTGTCATAGTTAATATAGTCATAGGTCACATCGTCCTAGGTCAGATTGTCATAGTTAGTATCGTCATAGGTCACATCTTCATGGGTCACATTGTCATAGTCAATATCGTCATAGGTCACATCTTCATAGGTCAGTTTGTCAAAGTTAATATCATCATAGGTCACATCTTCATAGGTCGGATTGTCGAAGTTAATATCGTCATAGGTCACATCTTCATAGGTCAGATTGTCAAAGTTAATATCATCATAGGTCACATCTTCATAGGTCAGATTGTCAAAGTTAATATCGTCATAGGTCACATCGTCATAGGTCATATGGTCATAGATCCCATCTTCATGGGTCACATCTTCATAGGTCATATCGTCATAGGTCACATCTTCATAGGTCAGATTGTTATAGGTCAGATCTTCATGGGTCATATCGTCATAGTTGTTATTTTCATATTTCATATCTTCATGGTTGATGTTGCCAAGGGGGATAAGGACATTGCAGTCCTATACACTGGTCAGCAGAGGCCAGTAAGGTCACATGACCAGGAGCCGCGACAGGAAGTGGAGTAAAGGATGATAACTAGGAATTCTGCCAAAGCTCCGAGGAACTAGCTTTGACCTTTTTCAAACATGTTCAAAATGAATAGTTACAAGATGATAATAAACACGGGGAAGATCATTTGTATTGGTAAATTGGTCATGCAGGTGTGTGACAGCATGACAGGTGTAATGCAGGTGTGTGTGACAGCATGACAGGTGTAATGCAGGTGTGTGTGACAGCATGACAGGTGTAATGCAGGTGTGTGTGACAGCATGACAGGTGTAATGCAGGTGTGTGTGACAGCATGACAGGTGTAATGCAGGTGTGTGTGACAGCATGACAGGTGTAATGCAGGTGTGTGTGACAGCATGACAGGTGTAATGCAGGTGTGTGTGACAGCATGACAGGTGTAATGCAGGTGTGTGACAGCATGACAGGTGTAATGCAGGTGTGTGTGACAGCATGACAGGTGTAATGCAGGTGTGTGACAGCATGACAGGTGTAATGCAGGTGTGTGACAGCATGACAGGTGTAATGCAGGTGTGTGTGACAGCATGACAGGTGTAATGCAGGTGTGTGTGACAGCATGACAGGTGTAATGCAGGTGTGTGTGACAGCATGACAGGTGTAATGCAGGTGTGTGTGACAGCATGACAGCACACCTCCCTTTTTCTTGGCAGAGCAACCTTGTTATATTTTTATTGTATTTTTATTTTTATTTTATTTTATGGCTCCGTTCATTCATTCATTTCCCCTCTGGGATTAATAAAGGAGCTCGTTTTGGCAGAGGATGTTGCAAATGTTGCCAAGCAAGACTTTGCACCGACACTTGGAACACAGAGCAGTTTTTATTCATCTGCAGCTTCTTCTAGCTCACACCATCAAGTGAACGCATGAGTGCTGTGAAATGATGATAACATGAATGTGTGAAATGATAAAAAGGTGTGGTGTGAAATGATGAAAATATGAGTGTTGTGAAATGATAAAAACATGACTGTTGTGAAATGTTGAAAACATGAGTGGTGTGAAGTGATGAAAACATGAATGTGTGAAATGATGAAAACATGACCGGTGTAAAATGTTAACAACTTGACCAGTGTGAAATGATGAAAACATGAGTGGTGTGAAATGATGAAAACATGAGTGGTGTGAAATGATGAAAACATGAGTGATGTGAAGTGATGAAAACATGAGTGGTGTGAAATGATGAAAACATGAATGTTGTGAAATGATGACAACCTGAGTGATGTGAAATAATGAAAACATGAGTGTTGTGAAATTATGAAAACATGACTGGTGTGAAATGTTGGAAACATGAGTGATGTGAAATGATGAAAACATGAATGGTGTGAAATGATAAAAATATGAGTGGTGTGAAATGATGAAAACAGGACTGGTGTGAAATGATGAAAACATGAATGTTGTGAAATGATGAAAACTTGAGTGATGTGAAATGATGAAAACATGAGTGACGTGAAGTGATGAAAACATTAATAGTGTGAAGTGATTAAAACATGAGTGGTGTCAGATGAGGAAAGCAAGAGTGGTGTGAAATGATGAAAACATGAATGTTGTGAAATGATGAAAACATGAGTGACGTGAAGTGATGAAAACATGAGTGGTGTCAAATGAGGAAAGCATGAGTGGTGTGAAATGATGAAAACATGAATGTTGTGAAATGATGAAAACTTGAGTGATGTGAAATGATGAAAACACAAGTGACGTGAAGTGATGAAAACATTAATAGTGTGAAATGATGAAAACATGAGTAGTGGGAAATGATGAAAACATGAATGTGTGAAATGATAAAAACATGAGTGGTGAGAAGTGATGAAAACATGACCGGTGTGAAATGATGAGAACATGAACGGTGTGAAATAATGAGAACATGGACAGTGTGAAGTGATGAAAATATGAGCGATGAGAAGTGATAAAAACAGTGGTGTGAAGTGATGAAAACATGAATGGTGTGAAATGATGAAAACATGAGTGGTGTGAAATTATAAAAACGTGTGGTGTGAAATGATGAAAATATGAGTGTTGTGAAATGATGAAAACATGACTGGTGTGAAATGTTGAAAACATGAATGGTAGTGTGATGTAGTGTAATGTGGTGTAGTGTAAAGTGGTGTAGTGTAATGTGGTGTAGTGTAAAGTGGTGTAGTGTAAAGTGGTGTAGTGTAATGTGGTGTAGTGTAAAGTGGTGTAGTGTAAAGCGGTGTAGTGTAAAGCGGTGTAGTGTAATGTGGTGTAGTGCAAAGTGGTGTAGTGTAATGTGGTGTAGTGTAAAGTGGTGTAGTGTAAAGTGGTGTAGTGCCATGTGGTGTAGTGTAAAGTGGTGTAGTGTAAAGTGGTGTAGTGTCATGTGGTGTAGTGTAAAGTGGTGTAGTGTAATGTGGTGTAGTGTCATGTGGTGTTAGTGTAAAGCGGTGTAGTATAAAGTGGTGTAAAGTGGTGTAGTGTAAAGTGGTGTAGTGTAATGTGGTGTAGTGTAATGTGGTGTAGTTTAATGTGGTGTAGTGTAAAGTGGTGTAGTGTAATGTGGTGTAGTGTAATGTGCTGTAGTGTAAAGTGCTGTAGTGTAAAGTGGTGTAGTGTAATGTGGTGTAGTGTAAAGTGGTGTAGTGTCATGTGGTGTAGTGTCATGTGGTGTAGTGTAATGTGATGTAGTGTAAAGTGGTGTAGTGTAATGTGATGTAGTGTAAAGTGGTGTAGTGTAATGTGGTGTAGTGTAAAGTGGTGTAGTGTAAAGTGGTGTGGTGTAATGTGATGTAGTGTAAAGTGGTGTAGTGTAATGTGGTGTAGTGTAATGTAAAGTGGTGTAGTGTAAAGTGGTGTAGTGTAATGTGGTGTAAAGTGGTGTGGTGTAATGTGGTGTAGTGTAATGTGGTTTAGTGTAATGTGATGTAGTGTAATGTGATGTAGTGTAATGTGGTGTAGTGTAAAGTGGTGTAGTGTAATGTGGTGTAGTGTAATGTGGTGTAGTGTAGTGTGGTGTAGTGTAAAGTGGTGTAGTGTCATGTGGTGTAGTGTAATGTGATATAGTGTAATGTGGTGTAGTGTAAAGTGGTGTAGTATAATGTGTAGTGTAATGTGGTGTAGTGTAAAGTGGTGTAGTATCATGTGGTGTAGTGTAATGTGGTGTAGTGTAAAGTGGTGTAGTGTAATTTGTTGTAGTTTAATGTGGTGTAGTGTAATGTGGTGTAGTGTAAAGTGGTGTAGTGTCATGTGGTGTAGTGTAAAGTGGTGTAGTGTAATGTGATGTAGTGTAAAGTGGTGTAGTGTAATGTGCTGTAGTGTAAAGTGGTGTAGTGTAATGTGGTGTAGTGTAATGTGGTGTAGTGTAAAGTGGTGTAGTGTCATGTGGTGTAGTGTAAAGTGGTGTAGTGTAATGTGATGTAGTGTAAAGTGGTGTAGTGTAATGTGATGTAGTGTAAAGTGGTGTAGTGTAATGTGGTGTAGTGTAAAGTGGTGTGGTGTAATGTGATGTAGTGTAAAGTGGTGTAGTGTAAAGTGGTGTAGTGTAATGTGGTGTAGTGTAATGTAAAGTGGTGTAGTGTAAAGTGGTGTAGTGTAATGTGGTGTAGTGTAAAGTGGTGTAGTGTAATGTGGTGTAGTGTAATGTGGTGTAGTGTAATGTGATGTAGTGTAAAGTGGTGTAGTGTAAAGTGATATAGTGTAAAGTGGTGTAGTGTAATGTGGTGTAGTGTAATGTGGTGTAGTGTAAAGTGGTGTAGTGTCATGTGGTGTAGTGTAAAGTGGTGTAGTGTAATGTGATGTAGTGTAAAGTGGTGTAGTGTAATGTGATGTAGTGTAAAGTGGTGTAGTGTAATGTGGTGTAGTGTAAAGTGGTGTGGTGTAATGTGATGTAGTGTAAAGTGGTGTAGTGTAAAGTGGTGTAGTGTAATGTGGTGTAGTGTAATGTAAAGTGGTGTAGTGTAAAGTGGTGTAGTGTAATTTGTTGTAGTTTAATGTGGTGTAGTGTAATGTGGTGTAGTGTAAAGTGGTGTAGTGTCATGTGGTGTAGTGTAAAGTGGTGTAGTGTAATGTGATGTAGTGTAAAGTGGTGTAGTGTAATGTGCTGTAGTGTAAAGTGGTGTAGTGTAATGTGGTGTAGTGTAATGTGGTGTAGTGTAAAGTGGTGTAGTGTCATGTGGTGTAGTGTAAAGTGGTGTAGTGTAATGTGATGTAGTGTAAAGTGGTGTAGTGTAATGTGATGTAGTGTAAAGTGGTGTAGTGTAATGTGGTGTAGTGTAAAGTGGTGTGGTGTAATGTGATGTAGTGTAAAGTGGTGTAGTGTAAAGTGGTGTAGTGTAATGTGGTGTAGTGTAATGTAAAGTGGTGTAGTGTAAAGTGGTGTAGTGTAATGTGGTGTAGTGTAAAGTGGTGTAGTGTAATGTGGTGTAGTGTAATGTGGTGTAGTGTAATGTGATGTAGTGTAAAGTGGTGTAGTGTAAAGTGATATAGTGTAATGTGGTGTAGTGTAAAGTGGTGTAGTATAATGTGGTGTAGTGTAATGTGGTGTAGTGTAATGTGGTGTAGTGTAAAGTGGTGTAGTATAATGTGGTGTAGTGTAATGTGGTGTAGTGTAAAGTGGTGTAGTGTAATTTGTTGTAGTGTAATGTGGTGTAGTGTAATGTGCTGTAGTGTAAAGTGGTGTAGTGTAATGTGGTGTAGTGTCATGTGGTGTAGTGTAAAGTACTGTAGTGTCATGTGGTTTAGTGTAAAGTGGTGTAGTGTAATGGGATGTTGTGTAAAGTGGTGTAGTGTAATGTGATGTAGTGTAAAGTGGTGTAGTGTAATGTGGTGTAGTGTAAAGTGGTGTGGTGTAATGTGATGTAGTGTAAAGTGGTGTAGTGTAAAGTGGTGCAGTGTAATGGGATGTTGTGTAAAGTGGTGTAGTGTAATGTGATGTAGTGTAAAGTGGTGTAGTGTAATGTGGTGTAGTGTAAAGTGGTGTGGTGTAATGTGATGTAGTGTAAAGTGGTGTAGTGTAAAGTGGTGCAGTGTAATGTGGTGTAGTGTAATGTAAAGTGGTGTAGTGTAATGTGGTGTAGTGTCATGTGGTGTAGTGTAAAGTACTGTAGTGTCATGTGGTGTAGTGTAAAGTGGTGTAGTGTAATGGGATGTTGTGTAAAGTGGTGTAGTGTAATGTGATGTAGTGTAAAGTGGTGTAATGTAATGTGGTGTAGTGTAAAGTGGTGTGGTGTAATGTGATGTAGTGTAAAGTGGTGTAGTGTAAAGTGGTGCAGTGTAATGTGGTGTAGTGTAATGTAAAGTGGTGTAGTGTAATGTGGTGTAGTGTAAAGTGGTGTAGTGTAATGTGGTGTAGTGTAATGTGGTGTAGTGTAATGTGATGTAGTGTAAAGTGGTGTAGTGTAATGTGATATAGTGTAATGTGGTGTAGTGTAAAGTGGTGTAGTATAATGTGGTGTAGTGTAAAGTGGTGTAGTATAAAGTGGTGTAGTGTAAAGTGGTGTAGTATAATGTGGTGTAGTGTAAAGTGGTGTAGTATAATGTGGTGTAGTGTAATGTGGTGTAGTGTAAAGTGGTGTAGTATAATGTGGTGTAGTGTAATGTGGTGTAGTGTAATTTGTTGTAGTGTAATGTGGTGTATGTAGTGTAATGTGGTGTAGAATAAAGTGGTGTAAAGTGGTGAGGCTGTCCTGTGATGTGGTCTGGTGCAGTTTCAAGCGGTGTAATGTTTTATGTTCAATGTAAACATCGCTGGGCGTGTGCTGGACTTTCCTTTCACTGCCACTTTCTGAAGCTTCATTCCTTCACGCCAGGACGTCCCTCAGCGGTGTGTGTTTGACGAGGAGCAGCACAAAGTGGAGGCAAGCTGCTTCCTTGGCCCGTGAAAGATCAGATCAAATTGTTTTTTTAGTTCTTTCATGGCGGTGAGTCACGCCGGCACAATGTGTCAAGCTCTTCAGCCCCGAGCGCCCGTGACTCAGGTGATCGGCTCAGGTGAGTTAGATGTTGCTGCCGTTTGGACGGCGGAGCTCAGCGTGTGTTTGTGCAAACTCTCCACAAAGTCGGGCCAGCAGCATCTTGCAGCCAACCATTGCGCAACGCAAAAGAATAACAGAGAGAGGAACATGATGCGTGCATGTAGGCCGGGGGGGAGAGAGAGGGCTCACAGAGCATGTGCTGCTGGACTCTGGCAACTTCCTGGATGACCACTGTGGTAGAGGCATGACAACATGAATCTTTGGATGGCCAGCACACCTTTCAATAAGGTGATTCATTGTACACGCAGTCTTAGTAGATCGCGCACAACACGCCCACTAATATCAATCCATCCATCCATCTTCTTCCGCTTATCCGAGGTTGGGTCGCGGGGGCAGCAGCCTAAGCAGGGAAGCCCAGACTTTCCTCTCCCCAGCCACTTCATCCAGCTTTTCCCGGGGGATCTCAAG
This sequence comes from Nerophis ophidion, assembly GCF_033978795.1. Lineage (NCBI taxonomy): Eukaryota > Metazoa > Chordata > Actinopteri > Syngnathiformes > Syngnathidae > Nerophis > Nerophis ophidion. Next base: position 18,894,158 of record NC_084622.1, read on the forward strand.
GCGTTCCCAGGCCAGCCAGGAGACATAGTCTTCCCAACGTGTCCTGGGTCTTCCCCGTGGCCTCCTGCCGGTCGGACGTACCCTAGGTGTTCGGGTGGCATCCTGACCAGATGCCCGAACCACCTCATCTGGCTTCTCTCCATGTGGAGGAGCAGCGGCTTTACATTGAGTTCCTCCTGGATGACAGAGCTTCTCACCCTATCTCTAAGGGAGAGACCCGCCACCCAGTGGACTAAACTCATTATAGCCGCTTGTACCCGTGATCTTGTCCTTTCAGTCATAACCCAAAGCTCATGACCATAGGTGAGGATGGGAACGTAGATCGACGGCTAAATTGAGAGCCTTGCCTCTCGGCTCAGCTCTTTCTTCACCACAACGGATCGATACAGCATCCACATTACCGAAGACGCTGCACCGATCCGCCTGTCGATCTCACCATCCACTCTTCCCTCACTCGTGAACAAGACTCCGAGGTACTTGAACTCCTCCATTTGGGGCAGGGTCTCCTCCCCAACCCGGAGATGGCACTCCACCCTTTTCCAGGCGAGAACCATGGACTCGGACTTGGAGGTGCTAATTCTCATCCCAGTCGCTTCACACTCGGCAGCGAACCGATCCGGTGAGAGCTGAAGATCCTGGCCAGATGAAGCCATCAGGACCACATCTGCATAAAGCAGAGACCTAATCCTGCAGCCACCAAACCGGATCCTCTCTACGCCTTGACTGCGCCTAGAAATTCTGTCCATAAAAGTTTTGAACAGAATGGGTGACAAAGCGCAGCCTTGGCGGAGTCCAACCCTCACTGGAAACATGGCCCACTTACTGCCATTGCGCCCACTAATAGTACACACTATTTTGTCATTTGCATGCGCTTTTTTGTGCCTGGTATTTGGGTCTTAGTGATCAGGCTCAAGAGTACATTTGTGCACGCTCACCGCTAACTCTACTTGGACCAACTGACACAAATTGAGTGGTTTTAAGCGGTGTTTTATTAACCGCAGGGCCGGCGAGAGCATGAAGCGGAGACTTCTTCTAAGAACCGATGTGCGCCGTTTGATGCCGTGCTGGATGAGGAGGTGGTTACTCACTGAGAAGAGCTTGAAGAGAGGGTAGTGGAAGACCTTCCACTTCTTGTCCTTGTAGGCCACCAGAGGGACGTCCACCTTGCTGAGGTACTGCGAGAAGAGCAGAATGAGACACACCGTGCTGTGGAGACACAAAACATCACATTCAGCTTCCAAAGCAAAGGAGCTTTTTAGTACTTGAGAGACTACTTAGAGCAAAACATCAAACATGAAGAAGGAATAGCATCAAAACAAAAGCTTAATATTTGTATTTTGTTTATGTCTACGTGGGAGAAGAAGAGCTCCGTCGGTTCAGTGAAGTGTTGTCATTTGTACGCAATGCACAGCAGCAAGGACTTCTGGGATATTTCTCCAGTTAAAATGATTTATTTCAGTTTGTCTACATCACAGCCTGGCCTCCTCACACATGCTAGTCAGGGTTAAACCTTGGGACCGGGAAAAAACCGATCACTAAATCTGGACGGATATCTTTTGCAGTTCTGAAACATGATCTCTATTCCCACGTGGCTTTGAGCATGAAGCGGCACGTAGCGTTTGCTGTGAGCCCAGGATGCAGAGACAGGAGTTGCAGTGCAGGTGGAAGCATATTTAATGACACACCCAAAGCTAGAGTGCAACTGGAAGTGCACCAGAAGCATAGGGGAAGCTCTCCGGGAATGAAGTTAGGCAGACTACAAAGACCTGGTTGGAATAATAAAAAAGGCTTTTAGGAAGATCTTGGAGCTAACAAATATTAAGCAACGATTTGAAAACCGTGTTTGTTCATAACTCTAATGATCCCACACCGACTCATAAGTGACACTGACTTTTAATCCTTGAGGAGATGCAGGTGACTCAAATGACTGCTAATTATCTGCAGGTGAGCAAGGGTGAAGCTACTGCTGGACAATACAATCCGAACAGGAAGTAGGAACAAAATATGAGTGCAAAAAAAGGAAGTGAACCTAAACCACGGGGAACATGTGCCAGTCGTGACAGAACGACTCCCCGTCCCCACTCCTAAGCAGCGGCCTTGCAGGAGGTGCCGAGTGGCGGACTTGCAGGAAGTGCCCCAGAAAAGGCGGGTGGCGGCCGTGCATGAAGTGCCCCAGAAAAGGCGGGTGGCGGCCGTGCAGGAGGTGCCCCAGAAAACGCAGGTGGCGGCCGTGCAGGAGGTGCCTCAAAAAAGGCGGGTGTCGGCCGTGCAGGAGGTGCCCCAGAAAAGGCGGGTGGCGGCCTTGCAGGAGGTGCCCCAGAAAAGGCGGGTGGCGGCCTTGCAGGAGGTGCCCCAGAAAAGGCAAGTGGCGGCCTTGCAGGAGGTACCCCAGAAAAGGCTGGTGGCAGCCTTGCAGGAGGTGACCTAGAAAAGGTGGGTGGCGGCCTTGCAGGAGGTGCCCCAAAACAGGCGGGAGGGCCTTGCAGGAAGGAGCTCTGCATCCCCTGTTGCACATCTGCCAGTCCTATCCCTGCCCTTCAGGAAGCAGATTCCAGACACTATCTCGAGCTCAAAGGATGAGCTGTTGGTTCGCGACCTCAGCGGGAGCAGAAACCAAGGGTGGGTTGGCTAACGGGAGGAGGTCTGTCGGTGTTGGCGGTGGAAACAGGAAGTGCAGGAGCTATGGAAGAGTGTGGAGCAGGTGAGGCAGGAGGAGCTTGAGCCTTGGAAGGCCACAGTGTGGTCTGGTCTGGGGTCCACTGGTTTGTAACGATCTGAGGTTGGTTTTACGTTCGGGCTCCAGTACTCTGGAATGTTCTCCCGGTAACAGTTCGAGATGCTACCTCAGTAGAAGCATTTAAGTCTCACCTACTCTAGCCGTTTCTTTTCTTTTTCTCCTATGTCCCACTCTCCCTTGTGGAGGGGGGTCCGGTCCGGTGGCCATGGATGAAGTACTGGCTGTCCAGAGTCGGGACCCAGGATGGACCGCTCGCCTGTGTATCGGTTGGGAACATCTCTGCGCTGCTGATCCGCCTCTGCTTGGGATGGTTTCCTGCTGGCTCCACTATGGATGGGACTCTTGCTACTGTGTTGGATCCACTTTGGACTCGACTCTCTCGGTTGTGTTGGATCCACTATGGATTGAAATGTAACAGTATCATGTTAGACGCACTCGACATCCATTGCTTTCGGTCCCCTGGGGGGGTTGCCCACATATGCGGTCCTCTCCAAGGTTTCTCATAGTAATCAGGGTCACTGTCACCGAGGTCCCACTGGGGTGAGTTTTCCTTGCCCTTATGTGGGCTCTACCGAGGATGTCGTTGTGGTTTGTGTTGTGGTTTGCGCAGCCCTTTGAGACACTAGTGATTTACGGCTATATAAATAAACAAAGATTGATTGATTGATTGATTGATTAACCTTTCTTCTTCCTCACCATTTCACTCACATCATGTTCATGTCCTTGACTCGAACACACTTTTATTTTGTTTGTTGTTTGTTTGGACGAAAAAGGCTGCCATGGTTTGTGAATGAGAAGAAGGAGGTTGATGGCGAGCATGTGGACTCCACCACGAGGATCATCTGGGCCTTCAGACATGGATTCCTTTAGAAATATTCTTGGCCCGTCATCTCCACTCCCGATGAAGAATCAACCATCTTTTATCACCGCGATAAAAAAAGATGTGCTGAGGTTGCAATAAAGTGGAAGATGAGTCCAAATGTTTGCAGATTCCCATGGAGAAGGAGGTGTGCATGGAGGTTTAGTGCGGGACCACTTCCAAACCTCACAGAGAGGAAGATTCCTTCCAAGAATGCAGGATGTCTTGAATACTTCACACACACCTGCTGGAGGGCACCGTGTACACCTTCTTACTGAGTACAGCTTCTTAGTGTGTACACCTTCTTACTGAGTACACCTTCTTACTGAGTATACCTTCTTACGGAGTACACCTTCTTAGTGTGTACACATTCTTACTGAGTACACCTTCTTAGTGTGTACACCTTCTTACTGAGTATACCTTCTTACGGAGTACACCTTCTTAGTGTGTACACCTTCTTACTGAGTATACCTTCTTACGGAGTACACCTTCTTAGTGTGTACACCTTCTTACTGAGTATACCATCTCACTGAGTACACCTTCTTACTGAGTACACCTTCTTACGGAGTACACCTTCTTAGTGTGTACACCTTCTTACTGAGTACACCGTCTTACTGAATACACCCTCTTAGTGAATACAGCTTCTTAGTGTGTACACCTTCTTACTGAGTATACCTTCTTAGTGTGTACACCTTCTTAGTGTGTACACCTTCTTAATGAGTACACCTTCTTAGTCTGTACACCTTCTTACTGAGTACACCTTCTTAGTGTGTACACCTTCTTACTGAGTACACTTTCTTAGTGTGTACACCTTCTTAGTCTGTACACCTTCTTACTGAGTACACCATGATTCAAGCATAGCGGCAGCGTGTTTACTTGTGTGTGATAGCATATATACATATATATATATATATGTATATATATATGTATACACATATGTATATATATATATATATATATATATATATATATATGTATATATATATATATATATATATATATATATATATATATATGCATATATATATATATATATATACTTATATATGTATAAATATATACATATATATATCTATACACATACACATATTTATACATATATACACACACACACATATATATATATGTATACACACACACATATATATATGTGTATGTATATACATATATATATATATATATATATATATATAAATATATATATACACACATATATATATACACACACACACATATATATATTTAAATATATATATATATATCCATACATATATTTATATATATATATATATATATATACACACATATATATATATATATATATATATACACACATATATATATATATATATATATATACACACATATATAGAGATATATTAATATATGTATGTATGTGTGTATATATATATATATATATATATATATATATATATATATTCATTAGATTCATTAGGGCTGTCAAAACGATTAAAATATTCAGTTTTTCATAGTTAACTCAAAATTAATAGTTAAATATTTTTTCATTATCAATAAAAGTACCTTCGACAGATAACTTTCTAGTTTTTATCATCATGACTAAGGAATTATGACCTGACCCTTGCCAGATCTTTGTAGTTTGCTGAGCTCCACTCAAGGATCTGGAACTTCTCAATAAAAGATGTATTTCAGAAGGCGGGGCCTTGTAAAAAAAAATCACTGCATGTGATTGGATACACCACTTGTCCGTTGTCTTGAGTGACGTGTTACTTGTACAACTCACATGGAAATCAAGCCGTGACGCTGATGAGAGCCACGCTGGAAAATCCAAACCCGGTAGGAAGAAGAGCCAAAACATCCTTGCCACCAAGAAATGACTTCAAAAAACCCTTGTCTGTTTAAAAACGTGTATACTCCATAGATGTGACAAATCAGTTGCAATAGCAGAATCCATCGCAGCACAGGACTCCTCACTGCGTGAAGCTACGTCACATCCAGGAACTCCTGGCCGGCGATCCTGATTGCTTCATTAGTTTTTGCTGTCTGGAAGGAGTTTGCAATGCCTTCAAGCCCAGATCCTTGTGTGGAGCTCAGCCAACGACAAGGATCTGGCGAGGGTCGAGTTAAGAGAGTTAGTTTGCTTTAATGAAATGTTTTTTTTTTTTTTAAAGCTCAACACAAAATGGACGTCAACACGCTTTTAATGACAATTTAAAAAAAATACTTGCAGTGTGTTTGAGTTTTACCGGATTTTGTAGAAATGCAGAATGTGTATTCCTGCTGTGGACTTCACGGTGGCAGAGGGGTTAGTGCGTCTGCCTCACAATACGAAGGTCCTGAGTAGTCAGGGTTCAATCCCGGGCTCGGGATCTTTCTGTGTGGAGTTTGCATGTTCTCCCCGTGGCTGCGTGGGTTCCCTCCGGGTACTACGGCTTCCTCCCACCTCCAAAGACATGCACCTGGGGATAGGCCCCTCCCACCTCCAAAGACATGCACCTGGGGATAGGCCCCTCCCACCTCCAAAGACATGCACCTGGGGGCGATAGGCCCCTCCCACCTCCAAAGACATGCACCTGGGGATAGGCCCCTCCCACCTCCAAAGACATGCACCTGGGGATAGGTTGATTGGCAACACTAAATGGTCCCTAGTGTGTGAATGTTGTCTATCTGTGTTGGCCCTGTGATGAGGTGGCCACTTGTCCAGGGTGTACCCCGCCATCCGCCCGATCATAGTTGAGATAGGCACCAGCGCCCCCCGCGACCCCAAAGGGAAAAAGCGGTAGAAATGGATGGATGGATGGTATTCCTGCTGTAGGAGCACTTGTATTTACAGAGGGGCTACACTCTCATGTTTAGATGGCAGTTTCACACATTATTAAGGTAACTTGTAGTTTGTTATGATCAAAGATGTGTGTTAGTGTATTCTGTGATATTTCTATCTGAATAAATATTCTCTACAATATATTTTGTACAAGTTAATCATATTTGTTTTGTTGCATGACCATTTTAATAAATGTAATATTCATCCTATTAAACATTCTGTAAATGCTGGCTATCAGTCAGAACATGTTATAAAAGAATGTACTGCAGCCATGGCAATATTGGGTTGTGAACCCAAGCGGTAGGAAATGGATGGATAGATGGAACTGTAATTGGTGGGAGAGAGGAAGGAGAAGAGAAGGTGTTGGAGGAGCCGTCATGTACAACCCCCGTTTCCATATGAGTTGGGGAATTGTGTTAGATGTAAATATAAACAGAATACAATGATTTGCGAATCCTTTTCAAGCCATATTCAGTTGAATATGCTACAAAGACAACATATTTGATGTTCAAACTCATAAAAAAAGTGTTTTTTGCAAATAATCATTAACTTTTGAATTTGATGCCAGCAACACGTGACAAAGAAGTTGGGAAAAGTGGCAATAAATACTGATAAAGTTGAGGAATGCTCATCAAACTCTTATTTGGAACATCCCACAGGTGTGCAGGCTAATTGGGAACAGGTGGGTTCCATAATTGGGTATAAAAACAGCTTCCCAAAAAATGCTCAGTCTTTCACAGGAAAGGATGGGGCGAGTTTAAGATCAACCTTTCTCAAAGTGAAATTGCAAGAAATTTAGGGATTTCAACATCTACGCTCCATAATATCATCAAAAGGTTCAGAGAATCTGGAGAAATCACTCCAGGTAAGCGGCATGGCCGGAAACCAACATTGAATGACAGTGACCTTCGATCCTTCAGACGGCACTGTATCAAAAACCAACATCAATCTCTAAAGGATATCACCACATGGGTTCAGGAACACTTCAGAAAACCACCGTCACTAAATACAGTTTGTCGCTACATTTGTAAGTGCAAGTTAAAGCTCTACTATGCAAAGCGAAAGCCATTTAACAAAAACATCCAGAAATGCCACCTGCTTCTCTGGGGTCAAGATCATCTAAGATGGACTGATGCAAAGTGGAAAAGTGTTCTGTGGTCTGACGAGTCCACATTTCAAATTGTTTTTGGAAATATTCGACATTGTGTCATCCGGACCAAAGGGGAAGCGAACCATCCAGACTGTTATCGACACAAAGTTCAAAAGCCAGCATCTGTGATGGTATGGGGGTGCATTAGTGCCCAAGGCATGGGTAACTTACACGTCTGTGAAGGCACCATTAATGCTGAAAGGTACATACAGCTTTTGGAACAACATATGCTGCCATCTAAGTGCCGTCTTTTTCATGGACGCCCCTGCTTATTTCAGAAAGACAATGCCAAGCCACATTCAGCACGTGTTACAACAGCGTGGCTTCGTAAAAAAAGAGTGTGAGTACTTTCCTGGCCCGCCTGCAGTCCAGACCTGTCTCCCATGGAAAATGTGTGGCGCATTATGAAGCGTAAAATACGACAGCGGAGACCCCGGACTGTTGAACGACAGAAGCTCTACATAAAACAAGAATGGGAAAGAATTCCACTTTCAAAGCTTCAACAATTAGTTTCCTCAGTTCCCAAACATTTATTGAGTGTTGTTAAAAGAAAAGGTGATGTAACACAGTAGTGAACATGCCCTTTCCCAACTACTTCGGCACGTGTTGCAGCCATGAAATTATAAGTTAATTATTATTTGCAAAAAAAAAATTAAGTTTATAAGTTTGAACATCAAATATGTTGTCTTTGTAGCATATTCAACTGAATATGGGTTGAAAAGGATTTGCAAATCATTGTATTCTGTTTATATTTACATCTAGCACAGTTTCCCAACTGATATGGAAACAGGGTTTGTACGTGTGTGTCGCTCACCAGCAGCGTTCCCTCCGACGATGTCGTCTCACGGTGATTGGAGATCAAATTGTCTTGTCCTGAAGACAACTTGCCATGACTTTGGACCTGAGGCTTCTCCAATGTCCCGCTGTCTTTGTGCATTTCTGCTCGCTATTTTCTTGCTTGTGGCTCCACGGTAACTGGACGCCATTACACTTTCTGCAGCTACAGAACCGGCCGAGGGGGGAAAAACGTGTGGAAAAAAATAGACGGCCGTCAAAGGACCTTAGACTTAACGTGTTATTACATGAAAATGGCCCCCGCCTGCTTTGATTTTCAGTGTGCGGCCCTCAGTGGAAAAGGTTTGGTCACCCCTGCTCCGATTGTTCCAGTGGTACCAGACGTGCGGAGTCCAACATTGGCTCAGATCTCCGAGACTAATGTGGTCCTCCCTGACAAATATCTCCGTGGCCCAAGTTTTTCGGGGGCCAAGCTGGAGCAATGGAAGCGGCAGAGATGAATCATGTGGAGTCGAGGGGATGAAGATGTCTGCCATGCAGACGCCCCTCACTGAGAGCAGACTTCCGCCTGCTCTGAAGGCCAGCAGCTGGCGATGAAGCCATCACGGAGACCTTGACGCCTTCCCTGAACCGCTAAGACCCGGTCGACAGGAGACGCCTCCAAAGTTGCTGCCGTCAAAATGCAAAGTCAACACAACTTTGTCGTGTGAAACATTGTTTCTTCGTTCATTGTTGCAGCGCCAGCGGCCCCTGCAGGACCGCCATAAAAATGGGCTTCAGCGGTTGTAATACACGTTTCCACCACTTGTGGCAGTCATGACAATATCAAACCGTAGAGAAGTTTTTAAGCGCAAAAATTATGACTAAAGTGGTGGAGCCGTATTGTCCATTATTTATTTTATTTAAAGTACCAATGATTAAAGTTAAAGTAGGAATGATTGTCACACACACACTAGATGTGGTGAAATGTTTCCTCTGCATTCGACCCATCCCCTTGTTCAGCCCCTGGGAAGTGAGGGGAGCAGTGGGCAGCTGTAAAAAAAAAGTAAAGCCGCTGCTCCTCCTTAATACCATCTGACTACTACCTGGATCTACTACTGACCTACTTCTGTGTCTACTTGATGCCATCTGACTACTACCTGGATCTACTACTGACCTACTTCTGTGTCCATTTAATACCATCTGACTACTACCTGGATCTACTACTGACCCACTTCTGTGTCCATTTAATATCATCAGACTACTACCTGGATCTACTACTAACCTACTTCTGTGTCTACTTGATGCCATCTGACTACTACCTGGATCTACTACTGACCTACTTCTGTGTCTACTTGATGCCATCTGACTACTACCTGGATCTACTACTGACCTACTTCTGTGTCCATTTAATACCATCTGACTACTACCTGGATCTACTACTGACCTACTTCTGTGTCTACTTGATACCATCTGACTACTACCTGGATCTACTACTGACCTACTTCTGTGTCTACTTGATACCATCTGACTACTACCTGGATCTACTACTGACCCACTTCTGTGTCCATTTAATATCATCAGACTACTACCTGGATCTACTACTAACCTACCTCTGTGTCTACCTGATAGCATCTGACTACTACCTGGATTTACTACTGACCTACATCTGTGTCTACTTGATAGCATCTGACTACTACCTGGATCTACTACTGACCTACTTCTGTGTCTACTTGATACCATCTGACTACTACCTGGATCTACTACTGACCTACTTCTGTGTCCATTTAATACCATCTGACTACTACCTAGATCTACTACTGACCTACTTCTGTGTCAATTTAATACCATCTGACTACTACCTGGATCTACTACTGACCTACTTCTGTGTCCATTTAATACCATCTGACTACTACCTGGATATACTACTGACCTACTTCGGTGTCTACTTGATACCATCTGACTACTACCTGGATCTACTGCTGACCTACTTCTGTGTCTACTTGATACCATCTGACTACTACCTGGATCTACTACTGACCTACTTCTGTGTCCATTTAATACCATCAGACTACTACCTGGATCTACTACTAACCTACCTCTGTGTCTACCTGATAGCATCTGACTACTACCTGGATTTACTACTGACCTACCTCTGTGTCTACTTGATAGCATCCGACTACTACCTGGATCTACTACTGACCTACTTCTGTGTCTACTTGATACCATCTGACTACTACCTGGATCTACTACTGACCTACTTCTGTGTCCATTTAATACCATCAGACTACTACCTGGATCTACTACTAACCTACCTCTGTGTCTACTTGATAGCATCTGACTACTACCTGGATTTACTACTGACCTACCTCTGTGTCTACTTGATAGCATCTGACTACTACCTGGATCTACAATTGACCTACTTCTGGGTCTACTTGATACCATCTGACTACTACCTGGATCTACTACTGACCTACTTCTGTGTCTACTTGCTACCATCTGACCTTCTTTAAAACTTGACTTCCAATGCCGTCGTAGGAACGCAACTCCTCCTTAATCAAAAACTTCTTGTCCTAAACTGCACGATTCCAGCTGGTTTGAGGAGGCCAAAGCTTCATTTTGTCAACCTACTCCAGACATCATTAAACATCTGATCGGCACATTTCAAACCGTGGTACCAAGATTCTATTTATTTCAGGAAGAACTATTCTAGTTCATGAAGATCTATTCTTCTATTTGAGGAAGGACTATTGTAGTTGATGAAGACTCACAGAGCGGCGATGCCCCAGTGGGTGCCAGACTTCTTGCCCGCCTCGATGAAGAGAGACAGGCCGATGAGGCTGATGGTGGGAGCGATGGACAACGGTCCGATGTACTTCAGAACCAAACCCACCAGGCCCGTCAAGCCCAGCAGGATCTGAGCCAAGGAAGACACCAAGATGGCTCCTTGGATCTGGGAAGAACACAGGACATTCCAGCATCAACACAGCGACAAATAACGTTCCACTGCTACAAATTGAGGTAGACCAATGAGAGCAGTTTTAAACCACAATGGTGAGAGACTTGTCTGGGCATGTCCCCTCTTGTAGGGATGGTCCAATACCAACCTTGTAGTGCGACACTTGTTGATACTTTTAGAAATCAAGCAATTTATTTTAATATTGGCTACATTTTAGTTTTGATACATGAAACATCTGAGCCACAATCTGTCACCTGATGCTCATCTCCTCCTGACTACTTCAGTCCTCCAGTCCCTTTACCCAGCAATCTCCTTATGTTTCACTCTTCCCATCTCCTCTGCTTTGGCTCCACACACACTCCGCGGTCCCTGTGACTTTGCCACAGCGTTGTTGTGTCGGGTACTGTTTCCTCTCTGTTTGCCCGCTGCCTTATGGGTTAGTCTGGGAAGACAAAAGGTTAGCGCAGAAACGCAAGTGCTGGTAGGCGCACCATAGGAAGTCCTCCAACAGACCGGAGTTCCGGCAGCCTCTTGCAGCTGTGAGGAGGTGCCGGTCGTCCTGGGTTCCCCTTCCATCGGATACAGCTCCCCACAGGGAAGGAGTGACGTTGGAGTCCGCGCGTCTCCCTCGTCGAAAAATACCTCATCTGCGGAGTGGTTGCAGATAAGCTCCACAACGGTCACAAAGGTGAAAGAAGGCTGCAGCAAAGATGGGCCCCCTATTGTTTTGGTCTCCATGCCATTGGAACCTGGCCTTCCTTTTGCCAAGGACAGTGTGGTGGTTGTCTGTGCACCGGTCTCCCCACTTTAGAAGATTCCACACACAGGTGTTCTCCTGAAGGCACCACCACCAGGACAATCATACTGGTTTCGAAGTGTAGTAAGTGTGCTTCTTCTGTTTCCTCACTCCTTAAGTGTGCTCCCTTGCTGGAGTGGCCCTGGTCCGACAAATGTGGGAACAGATCCACTTCAAACTAGATCAGTCCTAACTAAGTCTGAGCGAACCGAAGTGTTGAAGTCTAAGGTTTCCTGAATACCGTATTTCCTTGAATTGCCGCCGTATATAGTATGCGTCTGCCTAGAATTACTGCCAGGTCAAACTTGTTTCGCCAAATATTATCTTTATTAGCGCATGTCTAGAATCACCGCCAGGTCAAACTCGTTTCACCAAATAATTAGCATATCCCTAAAATTTCCGCTGGGTCAAACTCGTCACGTCACGAGTGACACTTTACCTGTCATCATTTTCCAAATGGAGGAGGATGATTTCAATCATTTGAAATCACATAAAAGGAAGAAGATTAGGAGCTATTCAGTAAGATTTAAGGTCCAAGCTATTGAATATGCTAAAAAGAACAGTAAGCAGCTATGTTTTATTAATATACCGTAGCTGCGTGTGTCAAATATGAGTCATTAAATGACTCCCGCCTCCTGGTGGTAGAGGGCGCTAGTGATCCTTCTTGCGACTACTCGGCTGCAGAAGAAGTGACAACAAGCAGCAAGAGTGAGCAGCGATCGTTTTCTTTTTCTTCTCGCTTGCACTTTTAACATGGAGGATTACATATCTAAAATAAAACAGTTTTTTAAACTGGACCTTTAATCAAAGCAGGAGGTAATAAAGGAAGATCTCCATCGAGACAGAGAGACTTTTAAAACTGAAGAAAGATAAGGAAGACTTCTATAAACAAGTTATCGATGCTTTTGATCAGAAGGAGCTCCGCATGGACTTCATATATAAGTAAATGTAAGACAATAATAACGTTTATTTTTAATTAAATGTACTTTTCATTGTGGTATCCTTACATCACACTCAAATTTATAAGCACAGGCCTAAATTTACCACATGCCTTTGGTAAGCGTCGGAGTGAAAAGAGGTTTTAAATTAATTAGCGCCCCGGCGGCAATTCAAGGAAATACGGTAGTCCACTTGTGATCCGGATAGTCCACTTGTGATCCGAATAGTCCACTTGTAATCTGTTTAGTCCACTTGTGATCTGTATACAAGACTACTAAGAACAGCCAGTTTGGGAAGTGCCAAATTAGCCTTCAATGACTTAGCTAGCTAGCACTGTGATGTGTTCAGTGACCCTCCAAAAACACGGACTCAGAGGCTCTGGTGCGACTTTAATTGGATTATTATAATTCTGAGCTGCAACTTTATTTGGATTATTTATTATATTATGATTATAATTATATGCTTCAATTTAATTTGGATTATTTGCAGATATATTCAATACTTATTTGCACTTTATTCAAAATAAACTATTTCATATTTTTGGTCTTTTTGAAAATATTTTTTTATTACACTGTAATCTGCAGATTTAATGTTTTACGACCTTAGATTTACGACATTTTATCGCGGAGGTCCCAGAATGGAGCAGTTGCCAAACAATACTCAACACGTAATGAAGCAGTTAGTGTTCCCCGGTGAATAAAAAGTGAAAAATAAAATGGATTTGCTATCAGTTGTTGATGTTTATGATGCGGTAACTCACAAATGTTGTCAGGTTGCAGTTTATATAGCGACTGTTGGAAGAGAAGAATTCAGGATTCCATTCCATTTGTCTACGTCAGGGGTCGGCAACCCAAATAGTTGAAAAAGCCATATTGGACCAAAAATAAAAAAACAAATCAGTCTGGAGCCGCAAAAAATTTAAAGCCATATTACATACAGATAGTGTGTCATGAGATATAAATTGATTTAAGAGGACTTAAAGGAAACTAAATGAGCTCAAATATAGCTACAAATGAGGCATAATGATGCAATATGTACATATAGTTAGCCTAGATAGCATGTTAGCATCGATTAGCTTGTAGTGACCAAATATGTCTGATTAGCACTCCACACAAGTCAATAACATCAACAAAACTCACCTTTGTGCATTCATGCACAACATTATAAGTTTGGCGGACAAAATGAGACAGAAAAAGAAGTGGCATAAACCACGTCTTAGAAGGTCGGAGAAAGTTATACATGTAAACAAACTACGGTGAGTTCAGGACGGTCAAAATTAGTAGGACAAAACGGCGCTCACCAAATACTCCAATCAATGAAGCATATTTAATACATACAGTGTGCTTTTAGGGAGGTTTGTGTCATGTTTGTCCTCCTACAGCAGGGGTCAGCAACCCAAAATGTTGAAAGAGCCATATTGGACCAAAAATACAAAAACAAATCTGTCTGGAGCCGCAAAAAAATAAAAGTCATATTACATACAAATAGGTTGATTGGCAACACTAAAAATTGGCCCTAGTGTGTGAATGTGAGTGTGAATGTTGTCTGTCTATCTGTGTTGGCCCTGTGATGAGGTGGCGACTTGTCCAGGGTGTACCCCGCCTTCCGCCCGATTGTAGCTGAGATAGGCGCCAGCGCCCCCCGCGACCCCGAAAGGGAATAAGCGGTAGAAAATGGATGGATGGATACATACAAATAATGTGTCATGAGATATAAATTGAACAATGAGGACTTAAATGAGACTAAATGAGCTCAAATATAGCTACAAATGAGGCATAGTGATGCAATATGTACATATAGTTAGCCTAAATAGCATGTTAGCATTGATTAGCTTGCAGTAATGCAGTGACGAAATATGTCTGATTAGCACTCCACACAAGCCAATAAAATCAACAAAACTCACCTTTGTGCATTCACACACAACGTTAAAAGTTTGGTGGACAAAAAGAGACAGAAAAAGAAGTGGCATAAATCACGTCTTAGAAGGTCGGAGAAAGTTATACATGTAAACAAACTACGGTGAGTTCAAGGACCGCCAAAATGAGTAGGACAAAACGGTGCTCACCAAATACTGGACTCAGTGAAGCATGTTTAATACAAACAGTGTGCTTTATAACAATTAGGGAGGTTTGTGTCATGTTTGTCCTCCTACAGAAACCATATTAAAACAAAAAATATGTTTTTTTTCCCCTCATTTCTATTTTTCATATATTTTTTAAAAAGCTCCAGAGAACCACTAGGGCGGCGCTAAAGAGCCGCATGAGGCTCCGGAGCCGCGGGTTGCCGACCCCTGGTCCACGTCAATAAAAGTGGTCTGTTCCAGGGTCAAACCGCGGCCGACCTCAAAGCTGCGATAAGGAAGCGTGAAGGCGGACGAGACACGAAGCTCACCTCCCGCATTCGTGACATCCACACCTCCTCGCCGCCGTCCGCCCCCAGAGGGCCGCTGCTATTCTGCAGGGACGAGGCGCTAGGCCCCCGGGGGCCCGGACACTGCCACCTGGGCAGAGACAGAATGGCGATGGTGGGGGTGATGAAGCTGAAGGTCCCGCCCTGGAGGATGGGCAGCCTGCAATAAAGAGGCAGGTTGAAAGGTCAGAGGTCACTGCATGTGTCCTGAGGTGGGTTAGAAGGTCAAAGGTTACTACGAGTGTCCCGGGGACCAAGGTTGGTCTCACTGTCCGGATTATTGTCTTAGGAACTAAACATTGTCACATTTCAAACTATTAACACGTCCGTGACACTTTTGCACCACTTATAAAAACAATATTTCAAAAAAACACCATATTGTTATACACTGTAGATGCAGATCTTTTAAACATGTTTCTTTTCTTCAGGAGCAACAAAACAGTATTTCATAAAAATACAAATAAACTTTTATTATGCACCATAGATGTAGACTTTATTGAATATGTGTGTTTTCTTAAGGAGCAATGTAACACTTTTTTTCAAACACCATGTTATTATATACTGTAGATGTAGATTTAAAAATATATAGTTTTCTCCAGGAGCAATTTGAACAGTATTTCATTTTTTAAAAAGCATTACAATTATCAGTAATTAAATGTGTGTTTTCTTGAGGAACAATATAAAAACATTTAATGAAAATAGTATCTCATAAAAACACCATGTTATTATACACTGTAGATGTAGATTTTAAAATATATAGTTTTCACTTGGAGCAATTTGAACAGTATTTCATTTTTTTCAAAAACCATTACATTTAATTAAATGTGTGTTTTCTTAAGGAGCAATATAAAAATATTTCCTATAAATAGTATATGATAAAAACACCATGTTATTATACACTATAGATGTAGATTAAAAACCGTTTGTTTTCTTTAGGAGCAATAAAGACAGTATTTCATAAAAAACACCATGTTTTATAGACTGTAGATGCGGATTTTTATTAAATATTTGTTTTCTTCAGGAGCAATAAACAGTATTTCACTTTCTTTTTTTTTAAACACATTTTTATACACTGGAGATGTAGATTTCAATAAATGTGTTTGTTATCTTTAGAAGCAATAAAGACTGTATTTGATTAAAAAAACACCATGTTTTATACACCGGAGATGTTGATTTTAATAAATACACGTGTTTTCTTCGGGAGCAATAAAACAATGTATCTCATAAAAACACCACGTTATTATACACTGTGGATGTACATTCAAAACGGTTTGTTTTCTTTAGGAGCAATAAAGACAGTATTTCATAAAAACACCATGTTTTTTTAGACTTATTAAATGTTTTTTTTCTTCAGGAGCAATAAAACAGTATTTCTTTTTTTTCTTTTTTAAACACCACGTTTTTATACACTGGAGATGTATATTTCAATAAATTAGTTTGTTATATTTAGGAGCAATAAAGACTGTATTTGATTAAAAAAACACCATGTTTTATACACTGGAGATGTTGATTTTAATAAATATGTGTGTTTTCTTCGGGAGCAATAAAACAATGTATCTCATAAAAACACCATGTTATTATACACTGTGGATGTACATTCAAAACGGTTTGTTTTCTTTAGGAGCAATAAAGACAATATTTCATAAAAACACCATGTTTTTTTAGACTTATTAAATGTTTTTTTTCTTCAGGAGCAATAAAACAGTATTTCTTTTTTAAACACCACGTTTTTATACACTGGAGATGTATATTTCAATAAATGAGTTTGTTATATTTAGGAGCAATAAAGACTGTATTTGATTAAAAAACACCATGTTTTATACACTGGAGATGTGGATTTTAATAAATATGTGTGTTTTCTTCGGGAGCAATAAAACAATGTATCTCATAAAAACACCATATTATACACTGTGGATGTACATTCAAAACGGTTTGTTTTCTTTAGGGGCAATAAAGCCAGTATTTCATAAAAACACCATGTTTTTAGACTTATTAAATGTTTGTTTTCTGCGTTTTTATACACTGTTGATGTAGATTTCAATAAATGTGTTTGTTATCTTTAGGAGCAATAAAGACAGTAATTTAAAAAAACTAACAAAAAAAACACCATGTTTTATACACTGTAGATGTAGATTTTAATAAATATGGGTGTTTTCTTCTGGAGCAATAAAACAATGTATCTCATAAAAACACTATGTTATTATACACTTTAGATGTAGATTTGTTGTTAAGTTGAATGTCCCAGTCTTGCCTTTTGTTGAGTTGTAAAAAGTGTTTTTACTGTAAGTATTGTACTTATAACACTGCAGGTGTTAGATTGCCAGGTGCATCTAAGTTGTAGTTTTCATGAACACGTTGGAATCGCCATGTCAAATCGCTAATGCTAACCAGTAGCGTGTGTAAAAATTTTGAAAAGTCGACCTAACTTTTGAGTGCTTTTTATCAGGAATTCTTGCTTTGTTGGCATGGAAAATGACAACATTAATTACAGGGAGTCTGCTACAAATCCACTTGTTTACCCACCAAGAGAGAAGTTAAGTCCCTACCTTTAGTCAAAAGTGATTTATGACCCCCCATAAATCAATGATTTATGACCCCTCAAGGTCAAAGGTCAATGATTTATGAGGGGTCAAGTTCAAAGGTTAATGATTTATGAGGGGTCAAGGTTAAAGGTCAAGGTTAAAGGTCAGGTTCAAATGTCAGGTTCAAATGTCAAGGTCAAGTGGGTGTGGCTTACCCGGAAGAGGGTGGAGTTAAGACCTGCGGTGGGAGTGGTTAAACCAGGAAGAGGGTGGAGTTTTAAACAGAAAGAGGGCAGAGTTAAGACCTGCGGTGGGAGTGGTTAAACCAGGAAGAGGGTGGAGTTAAGACCTGACAGGGAACAGAGGAGGGTTCAGTTTTTTTAAGAAAGCAATGTCATCTGAGCAGCATGTGACCATATATTTGATAGTTTAAATGTTTACGATCGTTTGAAACAACTTTCAGATTTCGATGTATTGATGGCTGGGAATGTTACGTGTGGAGATGTGGACACGCACGCACTTCACACACACACACACACACACACACACACACACACACACGCACACACACACACACACACACACACACACACACACACACACACACACACACACACACACGCAGAGGAGGGGTACAAAAGGGCGGTGTAAGGCTTAGTCATTATTTGGAGCTTTATACGTTAGCGTAAAGACTTTGTTCGATTCGGTCATGATTAGTGAAACGCCTGTTTCGATTTATAAAAATAATAAAACTTACATTGACGCTCCGCAAAAAAGTCGAGTGTTTCTAAATCGTATTCAGATGCCGCCGACCGAGTCTTTGCGTGAGAAATGGGACTTGGATGCGTACGGGATGGAGGGATCTTTTGGATTTGTATTCAGATACGAAATGGGTGATATCTGCTTATTTCAGCTAAAAGAAAGAAGAGACGGAAGCCCTTTCTCGATATTTTCATCGTTATCTACCGTGGATTGGGAAGTTTTTGGTGGACACGCACACACACACACGCACACACACACACACACACACACACACACGCACACACACACGCACGCACACACGCACACACGCACACACGCACACACGCACACACGCACACACGCACACACACACACACACACACACACACACACACACATTCGTACGCACTGAAACAACTTCCATACCTCACGAAAACATATTTAAACAGATGGAAAAAACTATCGCAGAACACAGTGTCACGTAGCAACTGTTCTTTACGGTCGTTTGAATCAACAGGTCAGTTTGGGGTACAAAGGAGGGTTCAGTTTTTATGGAAGCTTGAGAATGTCGTATGAATAGCAACTGGCCACCCATCTGACAGTTTAAATGTTTACGATCGTCTGAAACAACAGGACACGCACGCACGCACACACGCACGCACGCACGCACACACACACACATACACACACACACGCACACACACACACACACACACACACACACACACACACCATTACCTCTGCTTTACCATGTTATTAGACATTGGTTTAACTCCATTTAAGCATTTAAACGTTAAAAGCATTGCACTTGTACGACGTTGTAATACTTTTTTTTTTACCAGCCGATGACGACGAAGTGAAAGACGATGAACTTTGCTTAAACGGTCTTACAAAGTTGGAAGATGATTATCGAGGTGTGTTTAAACCTTCGAATTATTTAATATTGTGTGTATTCATTATTTTGTTTTATAGAGGATTTGCCGTAAGATCCTAACGCGATCGTTTTAACACAATCGCAGTCTGGTGAGTCAAATGATTCTCATTTTACAAGAAAAAAAACATGCGGTATACGATACATATATACATATATTTACTTACATCTCCGGCTCGCTCGTCTCCCTTAAAGCTGGCGGGTCCGTCAACGGCCGTTCCAGGCAGAGGAGAAGGCTTGATTGCGCCAAAGACTCCAGACATCGAATCCTTGCTCCGAGGGGAAATCATCGAAAACGACGGTGAATGTCCGACAGGCACCCGCTGTAAGTTTTTCTCGTTTTCTGTAAGCTTTTTAAGATTCTCAGGAGCTTTAAAGAGCTCCTCTCACTCTAATGTCTTTCGCTCAAATGAATTTCGCGCCTAAGGGGAATGGGCGGGGACTGATTCCGGAGGTGGGCGGTTGTTTCCGCCAAGCAACCTTCTGGTTGAAATGGAGTGTGGATCAAGATGGATCCCTACTCTATATTCTTTTATTTAACCCAATGTTTTTTAAATACGTGTATAATGCTTTATATCCTATGTGTTGTGAATTCCATCCTACAATATCTTCCAAGGAACCCAAAGAAATGTTACCACACCTCCCGCTTTATTTATTCTATAGATTACCTGAACTATTTCATAAACTAAATCTTGTCTTGTTTCTGATGCTATGTTTTTTTATGCTCATCAATGCACTGTTGGACTGCGAGCACACAACTACTTTCCTTGCTTTGTTTTCCTCTATCCAGTTAACTGCCATATAAATTGCTACCAATTCCCCCGTAAAAACAGATAGTTTATCACTGATTATTTTATTTAATACTATGTTTCCTTGTGGGATAACTGCTACAGCTCTTACCTTTATTTTTTTTTATATAGTTTTTGATGCATCCGTATATATCATATCTCAATCCATTTTTCTATCCGGTAACTATTTAAATTTCTATTCTTTAGTAATTGCATGTTTTCTTTTGGGTTATCAAACATCCACGGTGGTATTGCAGGCATTGGTACTGTAGGACTAACTTTAATATTGTCAATTTTAACTTTATTACATATGTCTCCTATAATCCACCCAAAACTATTCTTTTTTGTTTTCTCTTTTTCTTGGCAGATTGGTAGCACTGGACAAGTCGGATATCCTTGCTTGGATCCTTTTAAAGTTGCCCGATAAACTGCTGAGAGTTGATCTCTCCTCTTGTCCAAAGGTTTTTCGTTCATTTTTACTTGTAATACTGGCACTAGGGTCGATGTAGTAGCTCCACAACATAACCTTAAAGCCTGTGACTGGATCCGGTCTATTTTCCCAAGTCATGTTTTTGAAGCAGATTGGTAAATAATGCATCCGTAATCAATAACAGATGGAATTAAAGTTATAAATATATACATGTATTGTTTTCAACGTTAACCTATCAGCCCCCCAATCATTACCCCTCAAAGACCTCATTATATTTAACACCTTTTTACTTTTTCCCCTATTTTTTTATTTTCCGGAAGGAACACTCCTGAAGGAATAAATAAAGTACTATCTAATCTAATCTAATCAAATCTATTTTGCTGATGTGGGTTGACTAGTTCATATTTTTATCAAACCATATTCCTAAATATTTAAATACTTGTACCTCTTCTATATTTTCACCTTAGAGTTTTTATTTGGAGCTTGTTTGGTACTTTTGTCTTTGTAAAATGTATGACTTTTGTCTTTCCAACAGAGAATCTTAAACCTCAAGCCGTTCCCCAGTCTTGAACATTATTTACCACTTTGTTAGTTTTTTGATTATTTCTTTTGACTCTAAATAATATACTAGTCTTTCATTAATCTTTTTTTTTTTTCCATTACTTTTCCCCAAATTTATAATTTCCTGCCTCTTCCGGGTCTTACCCTGACTTGCATATTGGAATTGTTACCGCTAATTTTCCCCTCTGCCGGTCATTCTCCTTCTTCATATATCCTGTCATATCATTTCAAGACCACTTCTTTGACGATGCCACCTAAGTTTTTGATCATTTGATAACCCGCTAGGTCTTTCCCCGGTGACGTATTTTTAACCTTTTTCAAAATTCGAACCATTTCATTCAAAGAAAATGTCATATCCATAGTGTTGGTAAAGCTATTAACGTTGTCTTCCATCATTTCCCCAATATTTAAACTCATTGTTTTTTCTCTCTTTTGTTTTTCCACATTTCTCAAATTATCATTACTGTGAACTTTAACAAATGTTTTTGCTAAAGGTTCTGCTGTTTCTTTACCCGTGACTACATCTTCTTTGATAAATGTGGCACATCATCCTCTTTACCCTTCATTCCTATCTTTACGAATCGTTATATATCCTTTTATTATAAAGTTTAATTTTGGCTTCAGCCCTGTTTCTTGAATACAAATTATACGTGGTTTAGTTTTCATATTTTTAATATATCCCTTTAATTCATGTTCGGTTGCTATCAAACTTCTGGCATTCCACCGGACAATTAACAGGGTGTTGGAATGTGGTGACATGACTCCGTCACGTCTACTCTCCGTAGTACGGCTTGCACCCGGTACCAAGATAGTTCTTTCAACAACTTTGATGCTGCTTTGACAATTATTTTGATCTTCTCAGTCTTATTTTTACTTTCATTTTGTATCAAAGCTGAGTTGTGCTCTCTGGTTTATTTTGCAAATGAACCGACAGAACATGATCATGTACAAGACTCGCCTACCCACAATGCACTGCAGCCCAACGCTCCTGGTCGGATGTTTTTTCGGGGTTCATGGAGAGATGCGGTAAAGAGTGGTAGCCAAGACACACGGTCACACACGGTCACACACGGTCACACTCGGCAATTATTTTGACCTGGGGAGCAGATATAGAGGAAAAAATGTGTCTGGGGGGCCGGGATATCTGATTTTCAGGTACAAAAAACTTCACAATGACACAAAATAAACACAACAGTTAAACCTCACACTAAAAACAAGACATTGACTTGTACGTTCAAAAGACAGAATAGAACAAGTCAAGACATGCAATGCCATCTACAAAATGTTATGTAAATGTTAGTCATTACACACGCGGCTATGGTTTTGATGTATTTGTTACAGACATGTTTACGTCAAGTAACATCACATGGTTCCATTTGCACCTTTCAACAAATCTGAAAAGGAATATTAAGAAGTAAAACTTATATTTAATCCTACCTCTTCTCCGAGCACACGGTGACCGTACATACGGGTCGAAAAATGTTGACCTAATTCAGCATTTCTCAAAGTGTGGGGAATAGAGACATGACAGGTGGGGGCTCGAGGAAAGGGAGGAAATTTTTTATTTTTGATTTTTTTTTTACTATGCTTTCATTTTCTATACACACTGTAAATCACTTTGTGATTCTGTCTGTGAAATCCGCCATATAAATAAATGTAAATTACTTATTTTTCCTGTAGGCTTTAAATTTCTCGGCAGGAGCGAAAGTTTGACAGACATAGCAACAGTAACTTTTGCAGGCAGGGCTAAGAGGAACAAACTTTCGCGCGGATGGGTAGCAGGCTAATGTGCGAACCACAATTACACAAAATGGATACATTTGCAACTCGCACCTCAAAGGTCTGCGGAGAAACAAAAATATGACGGGTCTAATCAACCAAAAAGTCAACCTAAAAGAAAATATGGCGAAGGGTATCTTGCTCTTGGATTCACGGCAGCGGAGGTGGGGGCAGAGGAGAGACCCCTGTGTGTTCTTTGTCTAAAACGGCTAGCAGCAGACAGCCTGAGACCCAACAAAGCAAAGAGACAACTCGAGACCACACATGATGTCCAATAAATTGTTTTGTTGGGGCGATGGGGGTAGGTGGGCCTTGAGTCTAAAGTGGTGATGACAGAAAAAAAAAAAGTTTGAGAAGCCCTGACCTAATTGTACGGATCTCACTTTAAACGGCAAACCGATCATTTAAATGTTTTCACTTTGAATATGAAACGAGGAGTAAAATGTACAATATTATCAATTATTTCACAAGGACATGTTTTAAGGATATCGTACAGTATAATTAAATCTAAAATGAATGTGATCACTTTCAGGATCATTTTATTTTTAGCCAGTAAACAACTGTTATGTACTTTTGAATCGGGTTTTCAAAAAAAAAAAAAAGGGAGGGACAATCAAGGATCAACAATGGCACGACTTTCACTAACTTGCGTGAGGTCAAAAGACAAGAGATTTTAGACCAATGCTGCTTTGGATCTGTTCCTGCTAAACTAGTAAGTGACTTTCAATGCTCAAATCAGAATAATAATACAAATTTTAGCTACTGGAAATTTGTGTGGTAGCAATAAATACCCACCAGCGCGATACTTCGCAGTTCCACACTGACCAACCACGCAACAAACTCAAAAGAACTGTACAAGGAAAAAACAATGCAGTGACTTCAAACTGCAAATATAAGGTTTGAGTAAAATATGTAGGTTGGTGTGAATGTTGTCCGTCTATCTATGTTGACCCTGCAATGAGGGGGCGACTTGTCCAGGGTGTACACCTCCTTCCACCCGATTGTAGCTGAGATAGGCGCCAGCGACCCCCACGTCCCCAAAAGGGAATAAGTGGTAGAAAACGAATGTAGGTTCCTACTGTGGAAAGTTCAGTAATACAGAATCATTGTGGCATTATCGTGTCAGTTGGACGCTATATGCGCTAGTCCTCATGGTAAATGTGGTTTTCCTTTTGGGAAAACGCCATCGCTTTGGTTCACTGGTGCGGCCAATATAAACCAAAACTGAAAATTCTTAAGTGGGGCTTTAAGTAGAGTTTATAAATCTTGTATCTGTGCCACATATAGCCTTATTTCAGTGTCAACAGTCTCCAGCTTACTTGCTACACATGTTTTGGCTCTGCCCATCCCTGTGCAGTTATTGGACCGACATTTTTAATACTTTGTCTCTTGTTGTAATTACCTACTAGGCCTTCTTTGCCTTTATTTGATGTTGTATCTTTATGTTAGCAATTGGGACTTTTTGAATGAAATTGTCTGTGGCTCCATGTTAACGAAGTTGCCTGTACTATTTGACTGATGCATTTTATTGATTGATTTATTATTTTTCTTTCTTTTTCGTTTTGTCTCCTCAGAAAAAAAATTTGGTAACTTTGTTTGTTTTATAACTTGTGCCAGGATAGCAGTAATTGCACAAAGGCATTCTTCTTCTTTTAGTTTTCTGACAGCACGTAGGCGTTTGCATCAACTTTCGTCTTTTTAACAAATGGGTAAAGGGGGAATGATGTATGCCGTAAAACTAGTTGGCACATTTAATATTTAATAATAATGAATATTGTAAAATTCTATAATTTTTGTTATTTAAAGGGGAAAACCCGATTCAAAAGTACATAACAGTTGTTTACTGGCTAAAAATAAAATGATCCTGAAAGTGATCACATTCATTTTGGATTTAATTATACTGTACGATATCCTTAAAACATGTCCTTGTGAAATAATTGATAATATTGTACATTTTACTCCTCGTTTCATATTCAAAGTGAAAACATTTAAATGATCGGTTTGCCGTTTAAAGTGAGATCCGTACAATTAGGTCAGGGCTTCTCAAACTTTTTTTTTTTCTGTCATCACCACTTTAGACTCAAGGCCCACCTACCCCCATCGCCCCAACAAAACAATTTATTGGACATCATGTGTGGTCTCGAGTTGTCTCTTTGCTTTGTTGGGTCTCAGGCTGTCTGCTGCTAGCCGTTTTAGACAAAGAACACACAGGGGTCTCTCCTCTGCCCCCACCTCCGCTGCCGTGAATCCAAGAGCAAGATACCCTTCGCCATATTTTCTTTTAGGTTGACTTTTTGGTTGATTAGACCCGTCATATTTTTGTTTCTCCGCAGACCTTTGAGGTGCGAGTTGCAAATGTATCCATTTTGTGTAATTGTGGTTCGCACATTAGCCTGCTACCCATCCGCGCGAAAGTTTGTTCCTCTTAGCCCTGCCTGCAAAAGTTACTGTTGCTATGTCTGTCAAACTTTCGCTCCTGCCGAGAAATTTAAAGCCTACAGGAAAAATAAGTAATTTACATTTATTTATACGGCGGATTTCACAGACAGAATCACAAAGTGATTTACAGTGTGTATAGAAAATGAAAGCATAGTAAAAAAAAAATAAAAAATAAAAAATTTCCTCCCTTTCCTCGAGCCCCCACCTGTCATGTCTCTATTCCCCACACTTTGAGAAATGCTGAATTAGGTCAACATTTTTCGACCCGTATGTACGGTCACCGTGTGCTCGGAGAAGAGGTAGGATTAAATATAAGTTTTACTTCTTAATATTCCTTTTCAGATTTGTTGAAAGGTGCAAATGGAACCATGTGATGTTACTTGACGTAAACATGTCTGTAACAAATACATCAAAACCATAGCCGCGTGTGTAATGACTAACATTTACATAACATTTTGTAGATGGCATTGCATGTCTTGACTTGTTCTATTCTGTCTTTTGAACGTACAAGTCAATGTCTTGTTTTTAGTGTGAGGTTTAACTGTTGTGTTTATTTTGTGTCATTGTGAAGTTTTTTGTACCTGAAAATCAGATATCCCGGCCCCCCAGACACATTTTTTCCTCTATATCTGCTCCCCAGGTCAAAATAATTGCCGAGTGTGACCGTGTGTGACCGTGTGTGACCGTGTGTCTTGGCTACCACTCTTTACCGCATCTCTCCATGAACCCCGAAAAAACATCCGACCAGGAGCGTTGGGCTGCAGTGCATTGTGGGTAGGCGAGTCTTGTACATGATCATGTTCTGTCGGTTCATTTGCAAAATAAACCAGAGAGCACAACTCAGCTTTGATACAAAATGAAAGTAAAAATAAGACTGAGAAGATCAAAATAATTGTCAAAGCAGCATCAAAGTTGTTGAAAGAACTATCTTGGTACCGGGTGCAAGCCGTACTACGGAGAGTAGACGTGACGGAGTCATGTCACCACATTCCAACACCCTGTTAATTGTCCGGTGGAATGCCAGAAGTTTGATAGCAACCGAACATGAATTAAAGGGATATATTAAAAATATGAAAACTAAACCACGTATAATTTGTATTCAAGAAACAGGGCTGAAGCCAAAATTAAACTTTATAATAAAAGGATATATAACGATTCGTAAAGATAGGAATGAAGGGTAAAGAGGATGATGTGCCACATTTATCAAAGAAGATGTAGTCACGGGTAAAGAAACAGCAGAACCTTTAGCAAAAACATTTGTTAAAGTTCACAGTAATGATAATTTGAGAAATGTGGAAAAACAAAAGAGAGAAAAAACAATGAGTTTAAATATTGGGGAAATGATGGAAGACAACGTTAATAGCTTTACCAACACTATGGATATGACATTTTCTTTGAATGAAATGGTTCGAATTTTGAAAAAGGTTAAAAATACGTCACCGGGGAAAGACCTAGCGGGTTATCAAATGATCAAAAACTTAGGTGGCATCGTCAAAGAAGTGGTCTTGAAATGATATGACAGGATATATGAAGAAGGAGAATGACCGGCAGAGGGGAAAATTAGCGGTAACAATTCCAATATGCAAGTCAGGGTAAGACCCGGAAGAGGCAGGAAATTATAAATTTGGGGAAAAGTAATGGAAAAAAAAAAAAGATTAATGAAAGACTAGTATATTATTTAGAGTCAAAAGAAATAATCAAAAAACTAACAAAGTGGTAAATAATGTTCAAGACTGGGGAACGGCTTGAGGTTTAAGATTCTCTGTTGGAAAGACAAAAGTCATACATTTTACAAAGACAAAAGTACCAAACAAGCTCCAAATAAAAACTCTAAGGTGAAAATATAGAAGAGGTACAAGTATTTAAATATTTAGGAATATGGTTTGATAAAAATATGAACTAGTCAACCCACATCAGCAAAATAGATTTGATTAGATTAGATTAGATAGTACTTTATTTATTCCTTCAGGAGTGTTCCTTCCGGAAAATAAAAAAATAGGGGAAAAAGTAAAAAGGTGTTAAATATAATGAGGTCTTTGAGGGGTAATGATTGGGGGGCTGATAGGTTAACGTTGAAAACAATACATGTATATATTTATAACTTTAATTCCATCTGTTATTGATTACGGATGCATTATTTACCAATCTGCTTCAAAAACATGACTTGGGAAAATAGACCGGATCCAGTCACAGGCTTTAAGGTTATGTTGTGGAGCTACTACATCGACCCTAGTGCCAGTATTACAAGTAAAAATGAACGAAAAACCTTTGGACAAGAGGAGAGATCAACTCTCAGCAGTTTATCGGGCAACTTTAAAAGGATCCAAGCAAGGATATCCGACTTGTCCAGTGCTACCAATCTGCCAAGAAAAAGAGAAAACAAAAAAGAATAGTTTTGGGTGGATTATAGGAGACATATGTAATAAAGTTAAAATTGACAATATTAAAGTTAGTCCTACAGTACCAATGCCTGCAATACCACCGTGGATGTTTGATAACCCAAAAGAAAACATGCAATTACTAAAGAATAGAAATTTAAATAGTTACCGGATAGAAAAATGGATTGAGATATGATATATACGGATGCATCAAAAACTATATAAAAAAAAATAAAGGTAAGAGCTGTAGCAGTTATCCCACAAGGAAACATAGTATTAAATAAAATAATCAGTGATAAACTATCTGTTTTTACGGGGGAATTGGTAGCAATTTATATGGCAGTTAACTGGATAGAGGAAAACAAAGCAAGGAAAGTAGTTGTGTGCTCGCAGTCCAACAGTGCATTGATGAGCATAAAAAAACATAGCATCAGAAACAAGACAAGATTTAGTTTATGAAATAGTTCAGGTAATCTATAGAATAAATAAAGCGGGAGGTGTGGTAACATTTCTTTGGGTTCCTTGGAAGATATTGTAGGATGGAATTCACAACACATAGGATATAAAGCATTATACACGTATTTAAAAAACATTGGGTTAAATAAAAGAATATAGAGTAGGGATCCATCTTGATCCACACTCCATTTCAACCAGAAGGTTGCTTGGCGGAAACAACCGCCCACCTCCGGAATCAGTCCCCGCCCATTCCCCTTAGGCGCGAAATTCATTTGAGCGAAAGACATTAGAGTGAGAGGAGCTCTTTAAAGCTCCTGAGAATCTTAAAAAGCTTACAGAAAACGAGAAAAACTTACAGCGGGTGCCTGTCGGACATTCACCGTCGTTTTCGATGATTTCCCCTCGGAGCAAGGATTCGATGTCTGGAGTCTTTGGCGCAATCAAGCCTTCTCCTCTGCCTGGAACGGCCGTTGACGGACCCGCCAGCTTTAAGGGAGACGAGCGAGCCGGAGATGTAAGTAAATATATGTATATATGTATCGTATACCGCATGTTTTTTTTCTTGTAAAATGAGAATCATTTGACTCACCAGACTGCGATTGTGTTAAAACGATCGCGTTAGGATCTTACGGCAAATCCTCTATAAAACAAAATAATGAATACACACAATATTAAATAATTCGAAGGTTTAAACACACCTCGATAATCATCTTCCAACTTTGTAAGACCGTTTAAGCAAAGTTCATCGTCTTTCACTTCGTCGTCATCGGCTGGTAAAAAAAAAAGTATTACAACGTCGTACAAGTGCAATGCTTTTAACGTTTAAATGCTTAAATGGAGTTAAACCAATGTCTAATAACATGGTAAAGCAGAGGTAATGGTGTGTGTGTGTGTGTGTGTGTGTGTGTGTGTGTGTGTGCGTGTGTGTGTGTATGTGTGTGTGTGTGCGTGCGTGCGTGCGTGTGTGCGTGCGTGCGTGTCCTGTTGTTTCAGACGATCGTAAACATTTAAACTGTCAGATGGGTGGCCAGTTGCTATTCATACGACATTCTCAAGCTTCCATAAAAACTGAACCCTCCTTTGTACCCCAAACTGACCTGTTGATTCAAACGACCGTAAAGAACAGTTGCTACGTGACACTGTGTTCTGCGATAGTTTTTTCCATCTGTTTAAATATGTTTTCGTGAGGTATGGAAGTTGTTTCAGTGCGTACGAATGTGTGTGTGTGTGTGTGTGTGTGTGTGTGTGTGTGCGTGTGTGCGTGTGTGCGTGTGTGCGTGTGTGCGTGTGTGCGTGTGTGCGTGCGTGTGTGTGTGCGTGTGTGTGTGTGTGTGTGTGTGTGTGTGCGTGTGTGTGTGTGCGTGTCCACCAAAAACTTCCCAATCCACGGTAGATAACGATGAAAATATCGAGAAAGGGCTTCCGTCTCTTCTTTCTTTTAGCTGAAATAAGCAGATATCACCCATTTCGTATCTGAATACAAATCCAAAAGATCCCTCCATCCCGTACGCATCCAAGTCCCATTTCTCACGCAAAGACTCGGTCGGCGGCATCTGAATACGATTTAGAAACACTCGACTTTTTTGCGGAGCGTCAATGTAAGTTTTATTATTTTTATAAATCGAAACAGGCGTTTCACTAATCATGACCGAATCGAACAAAGTCTTTACGCTAACGTATAAAGCTCCAAATAATGACTAAGCCTTACACCGCCCTTTTGTACCCCTCCTCTGCGTGTGTGTGTGTGTGTGTGTGTGTGTGTGTGTGTGTGTGTGTGTGTGTGTGTGTGTGTGTGTGTGTGTGTGTGTGTGTGTGTGTGTGAAGTGCGTGCGTGTCCACATCTCCACACGTAACATTCCCAGCCATCAATACATCGAAATCTGAAAGTTGTTTCAAACGATCGTAAACATTTAAACTATCAAATATATGGTCACATGCTGCTCAGATGACATTGCTTTCTTAAAAAAACTGAACCCTCCTCTGTTCCCTGTCAGGTCTTAACTCCACCCTCTTCCTGGTTTAACCACTCCCACCGCAGGTCTTAACTCTGCCCTCTTTCTGTTTAAAACTCCACCCTCTTCCTGGTTTAACCACTCCCACCGCAGGTCTTAACTCCACCCTCTTCCGGGTAAGCCACACCCACTTGACCTTGACATTTGAACCTGACATTTGAACCTGACCTTTAACCTTGACCTTTAACCTTGACCCCTCATAAATCATTAACCTTTGAACTTGACCCCTCATAAATCATTGACCTTTGACCTTGAGGGGTCATAAATCATTGATTTATGGGGGGTCATAAATCACTTTTGACTAAAGGTAGGGACTTAACTTCTCTACCAAGTGTTTGAGTCTGCAAGTTGACGTGACGTGCAAGTAAGTTATGGAAATATGATACATCTGATTTATAATCCATTCCTATTAACTTCTGCTAGGGTGTTAAAATCGTTTTCATTTAGGCCCACATCACCTTTAAGGGACGGATATCAGACGCTCCAAGGGGGGAAAAAATAAATTCCAAAGTCCCGGGAGGACTCGCGGGTGGGTCGCCAGGCCATATGTCCCCAGGGACGAGCCAAGTGGTGTCAGCGAGTTGAACGGCGCTGCAGCTGGCGAGGCAGGCGCCGACGGAAGAGCGAGGTGGCGTGCGTGAGCAACAGTGGTACAGCAGCTGTAAGGATCCACACCCGGGTCCTAAGCGCGGAGGGCATCCATAAAAAAGCCATTTGTGGTTAATGAGGAGGTGAGCTGGAGGTTGGCAGACTGCTGGGCTGGCGGTCTAGCTGGCTGCAGCGCAAGGGGAGAGGCTGGAGCTGACTGCAGAGCTGGAGGCCAAGCTGGCTGTGTCACGGAAGGGCCCGATGGAGACGAGGGGTGCGTCGGGGGAAGACTTGCTGGAGACGAAGATAACGTCGTCTTAGGAAAACTTGCTGGAGACGAGGGAGGCGGCGTTATGGTAGGACCTGCTGCAGACGAGGATGGTGTTGTGGGAAGACTTGCTGGAGAAGAGGGTGGCGGCGTTGTGGGCAGACCTGCTGCAGGTGAGGATGTCGTTGTTGTGAGAAGACCTGCTGCAGTCGAGGATGGCGGTGTTGTGGGAAGATTTGCTGGAGATTAGAAGGGCGGCGTTGTGGAAGACCTGCTGGCGACGAGGATGGCAGCATTGTGGGAAGATCCACTGGTGACGAGGATGGCAGCATTGTGGGAAGAACCGCAGGAGATGAAGATAACGTCGTCGTGGGAAGACTTGCTGGAAACCCGGATAACGACGTCCTGGAGACTAGGATGGCGGCTTTGTGGGAAGACCCGCTGGAGATGAAGATGGCGGCTTCGTGGGAAGATTTGCTGGAGATTAGAAGGGCGCCGT
Organism: Nerophis ophidion; assembly: GCF_033978795.1. NCBI lineage: Eukaryota > Metazoa > Chordata > Actinopteri > Syngnathiformes > Syngnathidae > Nerophis > Nerophis ophidion. The sequence continues at coordinate 18,925,973 of NC_084622.1, forward strand.
TGTGAGAAGACCTGCTGGAGACAAGGATAATGGCATCGTGGAAAGACTTGCTGGAGACTAGGATGGCGGCGTTGTGGGAAGACCTGCTGGAGATGTGGATGGCGGTGTTATGGGGAGGGTCGCTGGAGATAAGAATGGAAGCGTCTTTGGAAGACCTGCTGGAGACGAAGACGACGGCATTATGGGAAGACCCGCTGGAGACAAGGATGGCGGCGTCGTGGTAAGACTTGCTGGAGACAAGAATGGCGGTGTCGTGGAAAGACTTGCTCGAGACTAGAATGCCGGCGTTATGGAAAGACCCGCTGGAGACAAGGATGGCGGCATTGTGGGAAGAACCGCTGTAGATGAGGATAACGGCGTTGTGAGAAGACTTGCTGGAAACCAGGATAACAGCGTCCTGGGAAGACTCTCTAGAGACTGGGACTGCGGCTTTGCGGGAAGACCCGCTGGAGATGAGGATGGCGGCATCTTTGGAAGACCTGCTGGAGACAAGGATGGCGGGATTGTAGGAATACCTGCCGGGGGTGAGGATAACGGCGTTGTCGGAAGACTCTCTGGAGACAAGGATAGCAGCATCGTGGAAAGACTTGCTGGAGACTAGGATGGCAGTGTCGTGGGAAGACCTGCTGGAGACAAGGATGGCGGCATCGTGGGAAGACCCGCTGGAGATGAGGATGGCAGTGTCGTGGGAAGACTCCCTGGATACGAGGATGGCGGCATTGTGGGAAGAACCCCTGGTGACTAGGATGGCGGCTTTGTGGGAAGACCCACTGGAGATGAAGATGGCGGCGTCGTGGGAAGATTTGCTGGAGATTAGAAGGGCGCCGTTGTGAGAAGACCTGCTGGAGACGAGGATAATGGCATCGTGGAAAGACTTGCTGGAGACTAGGATGGCGGCGTTGTGGGAAGACCTGCTGGAGATGTGGATGGCGGTGTTATGAGAAGGCCTGCTGGAGATAAGAATGGACGCGTCTTTGGAAGACCTGCTGGAGACGAAGACGACGGCATTGTGGGAAGACCCGCTGGAGACAAGGATGGCGGCGTCGTGGTAAGACTTGCTGGAGACGTGGATGGAGCTGTCGTGGAAAGACTTGTTCGAGACTAGAATGCCGGCGTTATGGAAAGACCCGCTGGAGACAAGGATGGCGGCATTGTGCTGTAGATGAGGATAACGGCGTTGTGAGAAGACTTGCTGGAAACCAGGTTAACAGCGTCCTGGGAAGACTTTCTGGAGACTGGGACGACGGCTTTGTGGGAAGACCCGCTGGAGATGAGGATGGCGGCATCTTTGGAAAACCTGCTGGAGACGAGGATGGCGATGCCGGAGGTGTGGATAACGGCATTGTCGGAAGACTCATTGGAGACAAGGATGGCGGCATCGTGGGAAGACTTGCTGGAGACTAGGATGGCGAAATTGTAGGAAGACTTGCTGGAGACTAGGATGGCAGTGTCGTGGGAAGACTCGCTGGATACGAGGATGGCGGCATTGTGGGAAGAACCGCTGGAGATGAGGAAAACAACGGCGTGGGAGGACTTGCTGGAATCCAGGATAACGGTGTCCTGGGAAGACTTTCTGGAGACTAGGATGCCGGCTTTGTGGGAAGACCTGATGGAGATGAGGATGGCGGTGTCAAAGCTGGAGTGAGCTTCACTTGACCGGGCATCTAAGCTGGTGCGGGCGTGGCTGCTTAGGCGAGCTCGGCTGGAACTGGGGGAGATGTTGGCATCGGCTGACCCGCTACCAAACATGATGGTTCCTACACTTCCAGCTCCCCCAGCACCTTCTGTTATCAGTCATCCATCCACGCCAAACTGTACTACTCCGGAGGTACTGGAGCAGGAAGTGGTGCCGGAGCCAACAGCGCCCCCACTGGTGGAGAAGCAGGCAGCGACCTCGGTGGAAAGAGCTCTGCTTGCCCCGCTGAACTATATAGTCTCTTCCTCTATGTCGGGGGTGACCAAGCTACGGCCCGCCGGCCAAATGTGGCATGTTGGAATGTACGTTTTGGCCTGCGAGATGTCACCAGTTGAATAAGGAAATCTGTCTCCAGTTTAATTTTAAAAATCTGACAGCATAAATGCTTCACGTGTTCCGCCATCTTAAAGGTTGACGTGAGTGATTCAGGTCAATCACCATGAATTGTAGTTTAATGTCTACACTGTTACGGCTAGGACGCCTGCCAACGCCGTTCATCTGTCTGCGCGCTCCTCGGGACACGCCCACGGCCGTGTATATCCAGGAACGCGCCGTGCGCGTCTCCGCCCTGCAGCAGCCACCAGGTGCAATCCTTTTCCAGCAATCAACACACCTGTCCTTGATCAGCGATCTGCCTTCTTAAGCCTGGACAACCTGCCATCACTCGCCAGAGTATAGACTTCTGTACCTGTGTAAGCATCCTGTATCTGGCTTCCATCCCGCGTACTCGCTCTTCCCCTGCGACTCTCGTGTTCCGTTGTCTTCGAGCAGCGCTCCCCGTGTTCTCCTGTGACCCCCTGTTGTTCCCCTTGCCTCCCGGACTGCCCTTTTGGATTCTCGACCTCCCGCTTGGACACGTTTCTCTCGACGCCTCTCGTTCGCCCTGGATCCTCTGCCTGCCCCACGGACTTCTGTGTTCTTTCGTCTCTTCACAACATTTGGTAACACACACCTCAGCTAAATACTTCACATAGTCTGTCACCCATTCCCTTTTGGTTCTAGTTCACACTCCATTTCCTTAGTTTATTTTCTATTGTTTTAAGTACATATATATATATATCAAATAAATCTTTGGACATTACTGCAACTTGGTGTCAGTCTGCCGTCATTTCCCCCTGTTTAAACCACAACATACACAGCACAGCATTGACTTGTATGACCCAGTCCAAACAACCTTCCCAGTCATGACGCGGACTGTAACCAACACACAAAGTCGGGGCGAGGTCACACAAAACACAACCTGTTCACTGACTTTTGTGGATGTTACAAAACAGGTCCAAGCACAGCACATCATTCAAAATGACACCAGTTTCAACCTCCCGCAACGCATGATGGGAAAACCACTCTCCACACGTTTTAGCGGCTGAAGTATTCCCGTCAAAGCCGTGCGTTGGCGCGCTGAAAAGGACGCGGAGCAGATAAAGACGAGGTGTCTGATTGCCGAGTGTTGGCCCGGCATCTCGCTCACGTTGCCGGCTCTGACCTGCGTGGGCCGGGTGCTCCCACAAAAGCCTCCATTATTTGCTCAGGTTTCCAGCAGGAGCCGAGTGGCCTCCTTTGTGCGCTGTGTGGGAAGTGGGGCCTGACAAAGAGTCACCGTGGATGCATCATCTCCCTGTGGGACACCCCGTCACTGCACCACCCACAGGAAGTCAGTCCTGCAGCCCGGCACCTGCTCCAGACCTCCTTGGGTGGTGCGGCACACATGTTCTCTACCACCGTTGACGTTCTTCATGAGGATCAATAAGCAACTTCAAATCATAACGACTCTCAATGTTAGTGATTAGGGACACATTAGTTATGGTTAATAACACCTTAATTACATGTTGAGAAGCCTACAACCAGAAAACAACGCCATTAATCGCATGTTACTTATATGTATACGCACAATACAGTATACACACAGTACTGTATACACACAAAGTACTGTACACAGTACTGTATACACAGTACACTATACACACAGTACTGTATACACAGTACTGTACACACACAGTATAGTATACAAATAGCACTGTACAGACACCATACACTACACATAAAGTACTGTACACAGTACAGTATACACACAGTACTGTATACACACAGTACTGTATACACAAAGTACTGTATGCACACAGTAATGTATACACACAGTACACTACACACACAGTACTGTACATAGTAAAGTATACACTCAATACAGTTTACACACAGTACTGTATACACACAGTAATGTATACATAAAGTACTATATACACACACACTAATGTATACACACAGTACAGTATACATGCAGTAATGTACAGTACACACACAGTACAGTATACACACACAGCACTGTACACACACAGTACAGTGCACACACAGTAATGTATACACAGTATCACACACACAGTACAGTATAGTACAGTATACACAAAGTAATGTATACATACAGTACTGTATACACACTGTAATTATACATACAGTAATGTATACACACTACAGTAAACACACAGTACAGTATACACACAATAATGTATACACACAGCACTGTACACATGCAGTTACAACGTGACCAATAAAGGACACATTTAAAGGACACCAGTTACAACGTGACCAATAAAGGACACATTTAAAGGACACCAGTTACAACGTGACCAATAAAGGACACATTTAAAAGGACACCAGTTACAATGTGACAACTAAAGGACACATTTAAAGGACACCAGTTACAACGTGACCAATAAAAGACACATTTAAAAGGACACCAGTTACAACATGACCAATAAAGGACACATTTAAAGGACACCCGTTACAACGTGACCAATAAAGGACACGTTTAAAAGGACACCAGTTAGAACGTGACCAATAAAGGACACGTTTAAAAGGACACCAGTTACAACGCGACCAATAAAGGACACATTTAAAGGACACCAGTTACAACATGACCAATAAAGGACACATTTAAAGGACACCAGTTACAACGTGACCAATAAAGGACACATTTAAAAGGACACCAGATACAATGTGACCAATATAGGACACATTTAAAGGACACCAGTTACAACGTGACCAATAAAGGAGACATTTAAAGGACTCCAGTTACAACGTGACCAATAAAGGACACCTGTTACAACGTGACCAATAAAAGACACACTGGGTTATCACTGTCACCGACGTCCCACTGGTTGTGAATTTTCCTTGCCCTTATGTGGGCCTACCGAGGATGTCGTAGTGGTTTGTGTTGTGGTTTGTGCAGCCCTTTGAGACACTAGTGATTTAGGGCTATATAAGTAAACATTGATTGATTGATTGATTGATTGATTGATTGATTGATTGATTGATTGACATTTAAAAGGACACCAGTTACAATGTGACAACTAAAGGACACATTTAAAGGACACCAGTTACAACGTGACCAATAAAGGACACGTTTAAAAGGACACCAGTTACAAAGTGACCAATAAAGGACACATTTAAAGGACACCAGTTACAACGTGACCAATATAGGACACATTTAAAGGCCACCAGTTACAACGTGACCAATAAAGGACACATTTAAAGGACACCAGTTACAACGTGACCAATAAAGGACACGTTTAAAGGACACCAGTTACAACGTGACCAATAAAGGACACGTTTAAAAGGACACCAGTTACAACGTGACCAATAAAGGACACGTTTAAAAGGACACCAGTTAGAACGTGACCAATAAAGGACACATTTAAAGGACACCAGTTACAACATGACCAATAAAGGACACATTTAAAGGACACCAGTTTCAACGTGACCAATAAAGGACACATTTAAAAGACACCAGTTACAACATGACCAATAAAGAACACATTTAAAGGACACCAGTTACAACGTGTCCAATAAAGGACACGACATTGTGAGCCGAAGGTTTGGAACAAAAAGTTTCTCATGTTTAGACGTCAGTCCTGCTAACCTTTTTTTGACAAGTAGGGTCACATTGTTGTCAGCGCGTGCGGAACTGCCTCGTATGGGCGTGGCCACGTAAATGAACTGCCTCGTATGGGTGTGGCCATGTAAATGAACTGCCTCGTATGGGCGTGGCCACGTAAATGAACTGCCATGTATGGGCGTGGCCACGTAAATTAACTGCCTCGTCTGGCTGTGGCCATGTAAATGAACTGCCTCGTATGGGTGTGGCCATGTAAATGAACTGCCTCGTATGGGTGTGGCCATGTAAATGAACTGCCTTATATGGGCGTGGCCACGTACAGGTTGTGGACCCCCGCTCTGCTTTGGGAGTCATGTCTTCAAGGATGACGCAATGTTAGCACGTTTGTTCATTCAAGACTACTTCAGCTTCACTAAACACACTGAAACAGTCAAGTTTTGGACTTGGATTTGAACTTGGACTTGGAGGAAGGCCATGAGTGATATTAATTACACCGACCGTTTTCATGGAAGGCAGAAATTGCCAGAAAGCACAAAGTGTGTTGCCGCTCTTAAGGAGTCCATAGTGGACTAAAAGTGACTTGATGATGTCTCCTGTAAACGTAAACATTCATGACGTCTCATGTAAACATGCATGTTGGTGATGTCTCCTGTCAACGTGCACATTGATGATGTCTCCTGTCAACGTGCACATTGATGATGTCTCCTGTCAACGTGCACGTTTATGATGTCTCCTGTCAACGTGCACGTTGATGACGTCTCCTGTAAATGTGCACGTTGATGACGTTTCCTGTAAACGTGAACATTCATGTCTCCTCTCAACGTACACGTTGATGTCTCCTGTAAACGTGCACGTTGATGATGTCTCCTGTAAACGTGCACGTTGATGACGTTTCCTGTAAACGTGAACATTCATGTCTCCTGTCAACGTGCACGTTGATGACGTCTCCTGTAAACGTGCACGTTGATGTTGTTTCCTGTAAATGTGAACATTCATGCCTCCTGTAAACGTGCACGTTGATGACGTCTCCTATAAACGTGCACGTTGATGACGTCTCCTGTAAACGTGCGCGGTGATGAGGTCTCCTGTCAACGTGCACGTTGGCGATCAGCACACTTCCTGCCCCAGGTGTGTCTCACCTGACGCCGATGGCGGTCTGCAGCAGCGTGCTGAGGCCCGACACGAAGAAGATGGTGCAGATGAGCTGGCTCTTGGCCAGGTTGTTGTCTCCGATGCACAGCGGCTCGGCCAAGATGAGCGGGATGGCGATGATGCCGCCAAACGCCAGCACGTAATGCTGCGGAGAGACGCCATCTTGGATGAAACATTTCCCCTCAAGAGGAAGAAAGTGAAAGAGGAGTCAAACTCCAACCACGTTCATCATCAGTTATCTGTTGTCTTCAGAGGGAGACCAAACCTCTGTTTCAGGAGCAAAACAGCATCTGGATGGTCTTACAAAAACTCTCAGGACTTTCCTGTCCAGAAGGTTCTACCAGCTGACACGTGGTCATGAGAATGTAGAGGTTTTGACTTATAAAGGAGCAGGAGAAATGGACCAGCAGTAGGAAACGAAGGGATGGATTTGCTACGTGATGCTTGATTATGTGTGTAAATCTTGTTTAGCATTTAGCAATACTGCTACTTGATGCTTAGGGTTTGACTAAAGCTGCATCTGTTTAGCACACAGCCTCTTAAACTTGGAGGTAATCCTCCTTATATTCAGGCTCAAAAATAAACCTTTCTGGATCATTATTTGTCCCAAAGTAGTCTTTGTTGTCTGCGATGAGGTGGCGACTTGTCCAGGGTATGCCCAAATTTCTGCCCGATTGTAGCTGAATAAGCGGTAGAAAACGGATGGATGGTAAGTCTTTGTTGTCTCTCATCAAATCTCCCAGGATTAGACTTAGATTTAGACAAACTTTGCCTTCTTCTTGTTATTGAAGGGAAAGTGAACGTTGGGAGGCATCTGTGGAATTAATAGGCCAAATTATGTACTATATACATTACATGTTGTTATGAATGTTGTTATGTAAACTACACAACAAGCCAAATGGACGCATGTTTCTTAACCATAGGCCCCCAATAACCATGTACACCCCAAAAATTATTTGCACCTCCATAATCATGTTCACCCCAAAAATTATTTGCACCTCAACAATCATGTACACCCCAATAATTGTTTACACCTCAACAATCATGTACACTCCAATAATTATTTACACCTCAACAATCATGTACATCCCAATAACTATTTACACCTCAACAATCATGTACACCCCAATAATTATTTACACCTCAACAATAATGTACACCCCAAAAATTATTTGCACCTCAATAATCATGTTCACCCCAATAATTATTTACACCTAAACAATCATGTACACCCCAATAATTATTTACACCTCAACAATCATGTACACCCCAAACATTATTTGCACCTCAATAATCATGTTCACCCCGATAATTATTTACACCTCAACAACCATGTACACCCCAATAATTAATTACACCTCAATAATTATGTACACCCCAATAATTATTTACACCTCAACAATCATGTACACCCCAATAATTATGTACACCTCAACAATCTTGTACACCCCAATAGTTATTTACACCTCAACAATCATGTACACCCCAATAGTTATTTACACCTCAACAATCATGTACACCCCAATAATTATTTACACCTCAACAATCATGTACACCCCAATAGTTATTTACACCTCAATAATCATGTTCACCCCAATAGTTATTTACACCTCAACAATCATGTACACCCCAATAGTTATTTACACCTCAATAATCATGTTCACCCCAATAATTATTTACACCTCAACAATCATATACACCCCAATAATTATTTGCACCGCAACAATCATGTACACCCCATTAGCCATGGACACCCCAATAATTGTTTACACCCTAATAACCATGTACACCCCAATAATTATTTACACCTAAATAATCATGTACACTCCAACAATTATGTACTCCCCAATAATTGTTTACACCCCAATAATCATGCACACCCTAATAACTATGGACACCCCAATAATTATTTACACCTCAATAACCCTATAGACCTCAATAATCATGTACACCCCAATAAGTATGGACACCCCAATAATTATTTACACCTCAATAACCCTATAGACCTCAATAATCATGTACACCCTAATAATTGTTTACACCCCAATAGTTAGTTACACCTCAATAATCATGTACAACCCGACCAATCACATAACCCCAATAATTATAGACACCCCAATAATCATGTACACCCCAATAACCATGGACACCCCAATAATTATTTACACCCCAATAACGCTATAGACCTCAATAATCATGTACACCCCAATCATAAACACCCCAATAAATATTTACACCTCAATAATCATGTGCACCCCAACAATTATGGAAACCCCAATAATTGTTTACACCTCAATAACCCTATAGACCCCAATAACCATGTAAACCCCAACAATCACATACACCCCAATAATCATGGACACCCCAATAATTATTCACAACTCAATAATTACATACACCCCAATAATTATGGACAACCCAATAATTATTTATACCCCAATTTTGATTGATTGATTGATTGATTGATACTTTTATTAGTAGATTGCACAGTACAGTTCATATTCCGTACAATTGACCACTAAATGGTAACACCCCAATAAGTTTGTCAACTTGTTTAAGTGGGGGTCCATGTTAATCAATTCATGGTACAAATATATACTATCAGCTTAATACAGTCATCACACAAGTTAATAACCCTATAGACCGCAATAATCATGTACACCAATAATCATACACCCCAATAATTATTTACACCTCAATTACCCTTAACACCTTAATAATCATGTACACCCTAATAATTGTTTACACCCAAATGATTGTTTACACCCCCATAACTATGGACACCCCAATACTGAAGTACACCCCAATCCTCCAGCGCCTGGTTGCCAGGGAGATTTAAAGCTGGCGGCAGAAGAGAAAATACAAGACAGATGTGAAGGTCAACCATACTTTTCCACGGGATGGCAGTTTAACGAGGGGAAGACTTGGGAGGAGGATCGTGTGACATCCTAAAGACCGGAGACCAGAGACCCGAGACCCGAGACCCGAGACCCGAGACCGGAGACCCGAGACCCGAGACCCGAGACCCGAGACCCGAGACCCGAGACCAGAGACCAGAGACCAGAGACCCGAGACCAGAGACCCGAGACCCGAGACCCGAGACCCGAGACCCGAGACCCGAGACCTGAGACCGGAGACCGGAGACCGGAGACCGGAGACCGGAGACCAGAGACCAGAGACCAGAGACTAGAGACTAGAGACCAGAGACTAGAGACCTGCTACTCAGTCTTCTTGGAGGGACATCTTGTCATTTGAACTATCACAGTTGAGAAGCAGGAGGCCATGTCTGATCTATCAAAACTGGCTTTTTATCATTGCATTGATGACTTGTCAGTGTGAATACATGAATGCATGTGAAAACATGAGGACAGAAATGTTATCACGTACATTAGATTGTACATTTTGTGAGAAATCTTGACATTTGACCCTCAAATGTCCCAAACGTCATATTTCTGTAAAAGGAATGAAAAAGAGGATCACCTTTTTTTTTTTATGGTAGAATTCAAGCAAATGAGTTTTTGAGTGTAAAAATAGTTGTTGTTTTTTATCGTGTGTTACTGTACCAAAAGTAGTTTTTATGGTAGAAAAATAAATAAATAAAATAAAAAACTCTCACCAGAATTTTGATGTCATTTTTGCATTTTGATGGCTTTGAACAATTCACTTTAATTTGAAAAAAAAATAAAAGTTGATTTTTTTGTTGCATTTAAGTTGAAAAGGTATGCAAGTATTTGACGTAAAGTAGGAATAGATTTAATTTGGTGTGAGAAGAGAAAGTAGTTTATGGCGGCGTAGTATTTCCATATTTCCAACGTGCCTCCACTCTGACACCAGTTTGTTGTGCAATCCACTAAACTTGTGAGCAGAATAAGAAGCGAGTCCGTCTTGGTGAACATGAGCTGCTCATCAAAACACCTTCAGTACTGGGAGGAGGAGATGCAAATACAATTATTTAGCACACGCGGTGTGATTTATCCAGACTGAAACTGTTCTGCGGGTGCTGCTTTGCGTTTTATTTGGCACGTCTGAAAAGTTGTGCAAACCGACACAGTTACACACACCAGATGTTGGAAATTCTAACGTATTCAGCAATATCATTTTATAATCTTACAGTACAAATATTAGACATATTCCGCAATATCAGTTTATAATATTATATTACAAATATTAGACATATTCAGCAATAAAATGTTATAATCTTATAGTACAAATATTACAAGTATTCAGCAATATCAATTTATAATCTTATGGGACAAATATTAGACGTATTCCTCAATATAATTTTATAATCTTATAGTACAAATATTACATGTATTTAGGAAAATCATTTCATAATCGTATAGTAAATATTAGACGCATTCAGCAATATAATTTTATAATCTTACAGTACAAATATTAGACATATTCATCAATATAATTTTATAATCTTATAGTACAAATATTACGTGTATTCAGCAAAATCATTTTATAATCTTATAGGAAATATTACACGTATTCAGCAATATAATTTTATAATCTTATAGTACAAATATTAGACGTATTCAGCAATATAATTTTATAATCTTACAGTACAAATTTTAGACATATTCATCAATATAATTTTATAATCTTATAGTACAAATATTACGTGTATTTAGCAAAATCATTTTATAATCTTATAGTAAATATTAGACGTATTCAGCAATATCATATTATAATCTTATAGTACAAATATTAGACGTATTCAGCAATATCATTTTATAATCTTACAGTACAAATTTTAGACATTCATCAATATAATTTTATAATCTTATAGTACAAATATTACATGTATTTAGCAAAATCATTTTATAGTCTTATAGTAAATATTAGACGTATTCAGCAATATAATTTTATAATCTTATAGTACAAATATTAGACGTATTCATCAATATAATTTTATAATCTTACAGTACAAATATTACGTGTATTTAGCAAAATCCTTTTATAATCTTATAGTAAATATTAGACGTATTCAGCAATATCATTTTATAATCTTATAGTACAAGTATTAGACGTATTCAACAATATAATTTTATAATCTTACAGTACAAATTTTAGACATATTCTTCAATATATATTTATAATCTTATAGTACAAATATTACGTGTATTTAGCAAAATCATTTTATAATTTTATAGTAAATATTAGACGCATTCAGCAATATCATTTTATAATCTAACAGTACAAATATTATACGTATTCATCAATAAAATTGTATGATTTTATAGTACAAATATTACGTGTATTCAGCAATATCATTTTATAATCTTAGAGTAAAAATATCAGAAGTTTTCATCAAATATCATTTTATAGTCTTACAGTACAAATATTAGATGTATACATCAATATCATTTTGTAATCTTATAGTAAATATTAGACATATTTAGCAATATCATTTTCTAATCTTATAGTACAAATATTAGACATATTCAGCAACATAATTTTATAATCTTATAGTACAAATATTAGACATATTCATCAATATCATGTTATAATCTTATAGTTTAAATAATAGATGTATTCACCAATATCCTTTTATAATCTTACAGTACAAATATTAGACACATTCATCAATCTAATTTTATAATCTTATAGTACAAATATTGGACGTATTCAGCAATATAATTTTATAATCTTACAGTACAAATATTAGACATATTAATCAATATAATTTTATAGTACGAAAATTTGACGTATTCATCAAATATAATTTGATAAACTTAAAGTACAAATATTAGACGTATTCAGCAATATCAGTCAATAATCTTAGAGTACAAATATTAAACATCCATCCATTTTCTACTGCTTGTCCCTTTCGGGGTCACGGGGGGTCCTGGAGCCTATCTCAGCTGCATTCGGGTGGCAGGCGGGGTACACTCTGGACAAGTTGCCACCTCATTGCAGAAATATTTGACATATTCAGCAATATCATTTTATAATTGTAAAGAACAAATATTAGATGGTTCAAGTTGAAAGTTGTTCCTCTGGAGGATGAAGAAGACGTGGTGTGTGTGAGATGAAGAGGGATGTACCTGAAACCCCAGCAGGATGCAGAGGTACCAGGGCGGACGGTCGTTGAGGGAGTAGACCAGGTCCACACCCGAGTCCGCAGAGTCCTGCTGGGCCTGCGTGTGCCCCTCCCCCGTCAGCACGCCCGGCTGCTCATTTGTGCTTTTGACCTGCGAGGACACGCAGTACATCACTACACCAAGTACACACACACACGCGAACTTCAATTGAAAGTACACACAGACACAGTACATCACTACACCAAGTACACACACACGCAAACTTCAATTGAAAGTACACACAGACACAGTACAGGGACGGCGTGGCGCAGTGGGAGAGTGGCCGTGCGCAACCCGAGGGTCACTGGTTCAAATCCCACCTAGAACCAACCTCGTCACGTCCGTTGTGTCCTGAGCAAGACACTTCACCCTTGCTCCTGATGGGTGCTGGTTGGCGCCTTGCATGGCAGCTCCCTCCATCAGTGTGTGAATGTGTGTGTGAATGGGTAAATGTGGAAGTAGTGTCAAAGCGCTTTGAGTACCTTGAAGGTAGAAAAGTGCTATACAAGTACAACCCATTTATTTATTTATCACTACACCAAGTACATACACACGCATACTTCAATTGAAAGTACACACAGACACAGTACATCAGTACACCAAGTACACACACACACGCATACTTCAATTGAAAGTACACACAGACACAGTACATCACTACACCAAGTAAACACACACACGCGAACTTCAATTGAAAGTACACACAGACACAGTACATCACTACACCAAGTACACACACACACGCGAACTTCAATTGAAAGTACACACGGACACAGTACATCACTACACCAAGTACACACACACACGCATACTTCAATTGAAAGTACACACAGACACAGTACATCACTACACCAAGTACACACACACACGCATACTTCAATTGAAAGTCCACACAGACACAGTACATCAGTACACCAAGTACACACACACGCATACTTCAATTGAAAGTACACACAGACACAGTACATCACTACACCAAGTACACACACATATACTTCAATTGAAAGTACACACAGACACAGTACATCACTACAACAAGTACACACACATGCATACTTCAATTGAAAGTACACACAGACACAGTACATCACTACACCAAGTACACACACACGCATACTTCAATTGAAAGTACACACATACACAGTACATCACTACACTAAGTACACACACACATGCATACTTCAATTGAAAGTACACATAGACACAGTACATCACTACACTAAGTACAAACACACGCATACTTCAATTGAAAGTACACACAGGCACAGTACATCACTACACCAAGTACACACACACGCATACTTCAATTGAAAGTACACAAAGACACAGTACATCACTACACCAAGTACACACACACATATACTTCAATTGAAAGTACACATAGACACAGTACATCACTACACCAAGTACACACACACGCATTCTTCAATTGAAAATACACACAGACACAGTACATTACTACACCAAGTACACACACGCATACTTCAATTTAAAGTACACACAGACACAGTACATCACTACACCAAGTACACACACACGCATACTTCAATTGAAAGTACACACAGACACAGTACGTCACTACACCAAGTACACACACACGCATTCTTCAATTGAAAGTACACACAGACACAGTACATCACTACATCACGTACACACACACGAATACTTCAATTGAAAGTACACACAGACACAGTACATCACTACACCAAGTACACACACACGCATACTTCAATTGAAAGTACACACACATGCATACTTTTACTGAAAGTACACACACATGCATACTTATACTGAAAGTACACACACATGCATACTTTTACTGAAAGTACACACACATGCATACTTTCAAAGAAAGTACACACACATGCATACTTTTATTGAAAATACACACACATGCATACTTTCAAAGTACACACACACACACACACGCATACTTTCACTGAAAGTACACACACATGTATACTTTCAATGAAAGTACACACACACACACGCATACTTTCACTGAAAGTACACACACACACGCATACTTTCACTGAAAGTACACACACACACGCATACTTTCACTGAAAGTACACACACACACGCATACGTTCACTGAAAGTACACACACACACGCATACTTTCACTGAAAGTACACACACACACGCATACTTTCACTGAAAGTACACACACACACGCATAATTTCACAGAAAATACACACACACACACACATACTTTCATTGAAAGTACACACACACATACTTTCATCAATAGTACACACACACGCATACTTTCACTGAAAGTACATACACATGCAGACTTTCATTGAAAGTACACACACATGCATACTTTCAATGAAAGTACACAAAGTACAATATTGACTGTACACAAAGTACACACACACACACACACGTGCATACTTTCATTAAAAGTAAACTGTGCAATATTGAATGTACACAAAGTACACACACATGTATACTTTCAATGAAAGTACACGCACACACACGCATACTTTCACTGAAAATACACACACACACGCATACTTTCACTGAAAGTACACACACACACACGCATACTTTCACTGAAAGTACACACACACGCATACTTTCACAGAAAATACACACACACACACACATACTTTCATTGAAAGTACACACACATACTTTCATCAATAGTACACACACACGCATACTTTCACTGAAAGTACACACACATGCATACTTTCATTGAAAGTACACACACATGCATACTTTCAATGAAAGTACACAAAGTACAATATTGACTGTACACAAAGTACACACACACACACACGTGCATACTTTCATTAAAAGTAAACTGTGCAATATTGAATGCACACAAAGTACACACACATGCATACTTTCATTGAAAGTACTCTAAGTAGAATAGCGAATGTACACTAAGTACATACATTGGAGGAACATTCCAGTTGCCATGGAAACTGTGATGACTCTTCTTCGGCATGGCAATGCCGGTGTGGTTTTCCCGTGGATGCGTCGAAGCAGAACACAGCAAAAGTAAGATATAAGGTATTTATTTAATAACAAAAGTCTATGAACAAAAATACTGGTGTAAAGAGAAAGAGTAAACAAAACATTTAGCATGAAAGCTAGACAATAAAGTGGCTTGGCGTGAGAGCTAGCGAGAAAATACATACGAATGATGAGAGTCGTCACTGATGCGCGTGGGCAAATTAGGATCCGAGAATGAGTAAACAGAAAAGGTGAGCTTAAATAGGAGGGTGAAAATTAATAGCAGGTGTGCGGGGCGAGACTAACAGGTGGACTGATGTGTAACCATAGTGATGGACAAAAACAGGAAATAAACGGGTCAGACTGAGAATGAAAAAACAAACACGTGAAGATCTGAGCAGCAGATCGCAACAGTATTCCCCCCCAACAAAAGACAGATACCAGATGTCTTAAAAAACAAACAAAAACTTGAACCCCCTCCCCAAAACCAGAAAGTTCACAAACGAAGGGAGGGCGGAGGGAGGCCACGGTGGAGGGTCGCCAGATCGCATGTCCCCGAATCCACCGAGGACACATCATGTGGCGGCGGCGGGTGGAACGCTGCTGCCGAAAAAGTTTTGGCGGGCGACCTCGAAAAGGCCACATTAGTGGCCGCATCGCAGGATGAGGTGCCCGGCGAGGCGGACGACCCGGGCACGGCCACATCCGTGGCCGACATGGAGGAGGGAGTGTCTGGCGAGGAGGATGACCTCGCAGAGGCCACGCCCGTGATCGACGTGGTGGACGACGCCTCAGCACCGAAATCCCAGCAGGCTTGGAAGCAGCAGACGAGGGTGCGGGGACTGCAGCCAAAGCAGGCCCGAGTGCAGCTGGCGAGGATGATGCGGGTGCTGCAGCCGAAGAAGGCGTCGGAGGCGGCCTGGGAGCCGCAGGAGTCGTCGGAGGCGGCCTGGGAGCCGCAGGAGTCGTCGGAGGCGGCCTGGGAGCCGCAGGAGTCGTCGGAGGCGGCCTGGGAGCCGCAGGAGTCGTCGGTGGTGCTGGTGTGGGTTCCAGCCCCGTCGTCGGCGCTGGTGTGAGAACAAGGCTAGAAACATTTTCTGGTGTGAAAACCAGGCCAGAGTCTAATTCTGGCGTGAAAACCAGGTCAGAGTCTAATTCTGGCGTGAAAACCAGGTCAGAGTCTAATTCTGGCGTGAAAACCAGGTCAGAGTCTTGTGCTGGTGTGAGAACCAGACTGGGAGCAGGTGTCGGCTTCAGCCGAGGAGCAGGTGTCGGCTTCAGCCGAGGAGCAGGTGTCGGCTTCAGCCGAGGAGCAGGTGTCGGCTTCAGCCGAGGAGCAGGTGTCGGCTTCAGCCGAGGAGCAGGTGTCGGCTTCAGCCGAGGAGCAGGTGTCGGCTTCAGCCGAGGAGCAGGTGTCGGCTTCAGCCGAGGAGCAGGTGTCGGCTTCAGCCGAGGAGCAGGAGTCGGCTTCAGCCGAGGAGCAGGAGTCGGCTTCAGCCGAGGAGCAGGAGTCGGCTTCAGCCGAGGAGCAGGAGTCGGCTTCAGCCGAGGAGCAGGAGTCGGCTTCAGCCGAGGAGCAGGAGTCGGCTTCAGCCGAGGAGCAGGCACAGGGGTCTGCCGAGGAGAACTAGGGGACTGGCTGTGAGCAGGACTAGGACTATGATGAGTGATAAGACAAACACTAGGACTCGGGCAAGGACTTGAGAGAGGACCAGGACTTACAATCACACTAGTGCTTTGAGAAGGGCTTGGGCAATGACCAGGACTTACAGTCATACCAGGGCTTGGGCAAGAACTAGGACAAACGGTCAAACTAGGGCTTGGGCAAGGACTGGGACTAACAATCAAACTGGTGCTCGGGCAAGGACTAGGACAAAGACTTACAGTAACACTGGGGCTCGGACAAGAACTTGGGTAAGGACTAGGGTTCGGACTAAGACCACGAGGGGAATCAGTACTAATATTACAAAGGCAAGAAACAAGACTCGGGACCGGACTCGAAACAGGACTCGGACTACGGATCAGTCTACGAGTGGAACTAGGACTACGACGACTACGAGAAAGACTAGGACTACAACTAGAATCAGAACGGAAACTCGGACCAGGA